>NC_074685.1:14976411-15011411 GCF_029448725.1 Salvelinus fontinalis
AGTGATGGGACTGAGACAGCAAAATAATTTTGTGAGTTAGACTTTTAGATCAGTTTTTTGTTGTTGAAATTGTGCATAAAATATAAATACTGCCTAGTCTCTCTCTGTCACGACTTCCGCCGAAGTCGGCTCCTCTCCTTGTTCGGGCGGCGTTCGGCGGTCAACGTCACCGGCTTTCTAGCCATCGCCATTCCATTTTCTCATTGTTCCATTTGTTTTGTCTTGTTCTCTGCACATCTGGTTTGCATTCCCTAATCACACTGCATGTATTTATTCCTCTGTTCCCCCCCCATGTCTTTGTGTGAAATTGTTTTTTTACGTGTTTAGTGTGATGCGCCAGACTGGTTTTTCCCCCGGGTATCGTATTTTGACCCGTTGTATGTATTTGTCATACATTTGTATATTTGTGAGTGTTTTCACACTTATTGACTTTTACCTGTGGCTGGAGGATTTTGGACGCAGTTGCGTCTGTCTTTTGTGCTGTTGCCAAACAAAAGTGCGCCTGATCACAACTCACTGCTCTCCTGCACCTGATTTCGTACCAGTAGCGCACAACTTGGACACTCTCAGCATAACCTCATACTCAACAAATGAATAATACCAAATAATGCACGCCATGCAAGCACAAGTAATAATAATAATCACTAGCAAATGTTCACTTTATGACAAGGAGAGGAGATATTTATTGGAGGGGAGAAGCAGGGAGAAAAGAGAGGGAAAGTATGAGGATCTCAAGGCAAAACACTTATTGACTGAGTCAAATATGAGAACAAGACCGAAGCTATAAAAACATTTCCATTCCAACTCTCACTGGTCACTGACATACATTCACCTCCTGCCAAGCAAAGAAAACTGATACTCTAGTCTCCTCACACACGCACGCACGCACGCACACACACATACACACACTATTGAAAACTCTTCACAGTGAATTACGTAGTAGATCAACTTATCAGCAGCATACCACCCTGCATACCACTACTGGCTTGCTTCTGAAGCTAAGCAGGGTTGGTCCTGGTCAGGCCCTGGATGGGAGACCAGATGCTGCTGGAAGTGGTGTTGGAGGGCCAGTAGGAGGCACTCTTTCCTCTGGTCTAAAAAATATCCCAATGCCCCAGGGCAGTGATTGGGGACACTGCCCTGTGTAGGGTGCCGTCTTTCGGATGGGACGTTAAACGGGTGTCCTGACTCTCTGAGGTCATTAAAGATCCCATGGCACTTATCGTAAGAGTAGGGGTGTTAACCCCGGTGTCCTGGCTAAATTCCCAATCTGGCCCTCAAACCATCATGGTCACCTAATAATCCCCAGTTTACAATTGGCTCATTCATCCCCCTCCTCTCCCCTGTAACTATTCCCCAGGTCGTTGCTGCAAATGAGAACGTGTTCTCAGTCAACTTACCTGGTAAAATAAATAAATAAATAAAATCAATCAATCAGCACATTGATATGGCAGGCGAAATATTGTAATTTAGTAATTTCATTTGTGTTCCTAAGTGGTGTACGCATATCCAACAATTGTCCAACCAGAAGGTCTTCTTCGGGTTGGTGTGGGGTTGTGGTAGGAGTTGTGTGTGTGTGTATATGCTGGTATGTGTGTTTGGTATACCTTGACCTTCTCCTTGCGTAGGAAGTAGGCAGTAGCGTGTAGAACGTCAGCGGCGTGGGTGGAGTTGTGGTAGGAGTTGGAGGCGTGGTAGTTAGCCTCTATGACCTGCAGCCAGCAGCGTAGCGTAGCCTCACTGCAGCTCAGGAACTCACACACACTGAAGCGTGCAAAGATCTTCAAGCCCAGGTAGGTCAGAGGCCTGTGGGGATGACAGAGAGAGGACAGGGAGGTAGATGAGTGATAGATTGGGGATGTTCTTTCCCTTCTATATTGGTGTACACTGAATACACCAAACATTAGGAACACCTTCCTAATATTGAGTTGCATGAAAAACTCCAGCAGCTCTGCAGTTCTTGACACAAAATGGCACCTACCACCATACCCTGTTCAAAGGTACTTAAATATTTTGTCGTGGCCATTCACCCTTTGAATGGCACACATACACAATCCATGTCTCAATTGTCTCAAGACTAAGAAATCCTTCTTTAACCTGTCTCCTCCCCTTCATTTACACTGATTAGAGTGGATTTAACAGGTGACATCCATAAGAGATCATAGCTTTCACCTGGTCAGTGTATGTCATGGAAAGAGCAGGTGTTCATAATGTTTTGTACACTGAGTGTATAGTAACCTCTATCTTCCATTTCCCTTAACCCCCGAACAACCTATCCTTCTCTTACTCATCACCACTTCCCTCAACTGTCCAGCTCCTGTCCTCTTGCTCTCTCCACCCCCCTCTCCCTCTCCCTCCATACCTCATACAGGTGGCAGCCTCCAGCTCCTGTCCTCTCTCTCTTTCGTCCTCTCTCTCCACCCCCCTCTCCCTCTCCTCCCTCTCCCTCCATACCTCTTACAGGTGGCAGCCTCCAGCTCTAGGATGTTAAAGTCCCATTGGTCCTCGTCGTCCAGCATCTCAGCGATGGCCGGAGGGATGTCATTCAGCGTTACTGGGATGACCAGCTGACTCATATCTGGAGACACACAAACACGCACAGACTGAAAAAACGGCTAGCTGGAGCTTGTTTGGGCAGTTGGCTGGATATGCCCTCACCTGCTAGTAACTTCTAGTGATTCACTAGGATCTGCCCACTATAGTGTTGTTCTGTAAGAACGTGATCTTAAGGCCCATAACTGTGCTCTTGTTTGTCACCACACACACAAACGCGGACACAGCTGTTTCCATTCGAAGTGGTTTTATGTGTGTTTATATTCGCTGGACACACATACTTCAGTTAGGAACAACATATGAAAGTCCATACACTTCAAATTAAATCAAATTGTATTTGTCACATGCGCCGAATACAACAGGTGTAGACCTTACCGTGAAATGCTTACTTACAAGCCCTCAACCAACAATGCAGTTCAATAAATAGAGTTAAGAAAAGTGACTACGCATAGGTAATAAACAGCGAGTAGCAGCAGTGTAAAAATACACTTCAATTAGGAACAGCATGTGAAAGTCTATACACTTCAGTTAGGAACAGCATGTGAAAGTCTATACACTTTAGTTAGGAACAGCATGTGAAAGTCTATACACTTTAGTTAGGAACAGCATGTGAAAGTCTATACACTTTAGTTATGAACAGCATGTGAAAGTCTATACACTTTAGTTAGGAACAGCATGTGAAAGTCTGTCAGCAACACTACTATTTGCTTCTTTCCTTGCGACTGCAAACATGTCCTTGTGGTAGAGTGTGAGATACATAGAGATCATATTAAATTACTTTAAATTCCTAATTCTATGGTCAGAGAAGGTAAGGTAGCTTGACAAGTGGGTTCAGAATCCTGTTCACCTAAACTCACTTCAGGCTCAGCCTCTCAGGTCTACTAAAAAAACCACATGACTATCAGGAGAGTGAGCATTTCACTGTTAGTCTACACCTGTTGTTTACAAAGCATGTAACAAATACAATTAGATTTGAGGGGGCTGCACTGAGGACAATGTATTCAGCACTTCTCAGCAGTACCCTTCCACTTCTCGGCAGTACCCTTACACTTCTCGGCAGTACCCTTCTACTTCTCAGCAGTACCCTTCTACTTCTCAGCAGTACCCTTCCACTTCTCAGCAGTACCCTTCCACTTCTCAGCAGTACCCTTCCACTTCTCAGCAGTACCCTTCTACTTCTCAGCAGTACCCTTCTACTTCTCAGCAGTACCCTTCTACTTCTCAGCAGTACCCTTCTACTTCTCAGCAGTACCCTTCCACTTCTCAGCAGTACCCTTCTACTTCTCAGCAGTACCCTTCCACTTCTCAGCAGTACCCTTCCACTTCTCAGCAGTACCCTTCTACTTCTCAGCAGTATCCTTCCACTTCTCAGCAGTACCCTTCTACTTCTCAGCAGTACCCTTCTACTTCTCAGCAGTACCCTTCTACTTCTCAGCAGTACCCTTCTACTTCTCAGCAGTACCCTTCCACTTCTCAGCAGTACCCTTCTACTTCTCAGCAGTACCCTTCCACTTCTCAGCAGTACCCTTCCACTTCTCAGCAGTACCCTTCCACTTCTCAGCAGTACCCTTCCACTTCTCAGCAGTACCCTTCCACTTCTCAGCAGTACCCTTCCACTTCTCAGCAGTACCCTTCCACTTCTCAGCAGTATCCTTCTACTTCTCAGCAGTATCCTTCCACTTCTCAGCAGTACCCTTCTACTTCTCAGCAGTACCCTTCCACTTCTCAGCAGTACCCTTCCACTTCTCAGCAGTACCCTTCTACTTCTCAGCAGTGCCCTTCCACTTCTCAGCAGTACCCTTCCACTTCTCAGCAGTACCCTTCCACTTCTCAGCAGTACCCTTCTACTTCTCAGCAGTACCCTTCTACTTCTCAGCAGTACCCTTCTACTTCTCAGCAGTACCCTTCCACTTCTCAGCAGTACCCTTCCACTTCTCAGCAGTACCCTTCCACTTCTCAGCAGTACCCTTCCACTTCTCAGCAGTACCCTTCTACTTCTCAGCAGTATCCTTCCACTTCTCAGCAGTACCCTTCTACTTCTCAGCAGTACCCTTCTACTTCTCAGCAGTACCCTTCTACTTCTCAGCAGTACCCTTCTACTTCTCAGCAGTACCCTTCCACTTCTCAGCAGTACCCTTCTACTTCTCAGCAGTACCCTTCCACTTCTCAGCAGTACCCTTCCACTTCTCAGCAGTACCCTTCCACTTCTCAGCAGTACCCTTCCACTTCTCAGCAGTACCCTTCCACTTCTCAGCAGTACCCTTCCACTTCTCAGCAGTACCCTTCCACTTCTCAGCAGTATCCTTCTACTTCTCAGCAGTATCCTTCCACTTCTCAGCAGTACCCTTCTACTTCTCAGCAGTACCCTTCCACTTCTCAGCAGTACCCTTCCACTTCTCAGCAGTACCCTTCTACTTCTCAGCAGTGCCCTTCCACTTCTCAGCAGTACCCTTCCACTTCTCAGCAGTACCCTTCCACTTCTCAGCAGTACCCTTCCACTTCTCAGCAGTACCCTTCTACTTCTCAGCAGTACCCTTCTACTTCTCAGCAGTACCCTTCCACTTCTCAGCAGTACCCTTCCACTTCTCAGCAGTACCCTTCCACTTCTCAGCAGTACCCTTCCACTTCTCAGCAGTACCCTTCCACTTCTCAGCAGTACCCTTCCACTTCTCAGCAGTACCCTTCCACTTCTCAGAAAGAATAAGTACATCCATTACTTCTGTATACAGTTTGTCATTAACTACATGTCAATATCATATGTCATTACCGCCCAGAACATCCTCTCATTTATCTCTCTCTGTTTCGTCCATGATTCATCATGACTTGAACAAATACAAGGGGATCACGCAATGACTGCCGATAGATGCACTTGTAGACTCCAACTGATTAAATGCTCTGAGACATTTTCTATCACTCTTCAGACAGACAGAGATCCATACATGAAAAGTAATGGTTTCATCAAAACTCCATAAGACCCCAATTATGTGTAATGCGAATGAGTGCATTAAGTTCCCAGTGTAATTTAATTAGATGAAATATTACACAAATATACCACTAAAACGTGCTATAACACAATTGAAAACATAATTCAATTCAATTTGTGTTGTAATTAGGGTCATGTGACCTAATTAGTGTAAATTCTAGGGCCCTAGTTGTAAGTAGCAGTAGTATTCTGGTAAGATAATGAATAAAGATAATATTGATGTCATGAAACAGACTGATGCTTACTTGGAAAGGTACTTTTGGAGAAGACATACTCGTTCCCAGACAGTCTCCGTAAGCCATCCTGCAGAAGGAAAAAGACAGCAAAGCACTCTCTTCATCCATGCTGTGAAAACACATTTAAAAAATACCCTTTTGGTTTATCTCAATCTGGCTAATAACAACATATTTCACATTATACAATGACATCAGCATTATAATTCATACAACGAGACATCCCACATAACTCAGGAACTCTCGTGTTTGAGTGTTTTGAGAGAAGAGGAGAGGAGGAGAGAGGAGAGGGGAGAGGAGGGGTATGTGTGTGTGTGTGTGTGTGTGTGTGTGTGTGTGTGTGTGTGTGTGTGTGTGTGTGTGTGTGTGTGTGTGTGTGTGTGTGTGTAGCCCCTCATGAGCCCCCCTATGAGGTCGTTGGTGTGTGGGTGAAGGGGAGTATCCTAAAAACTGGTTCTAGACTTTGATTAAATAGGGCCTGTGAAGGAGTGTGTGTGCGTGTGTGTATGTGTGTGTGTGTATGAGTATGTGTGTTTGTTGGGTGTGTGCGTGTATGCGTGTGTAGCCTCTGACTCACACTCATGAGCCCCCCGACGAGGTCGTTGGTGTGTGGGTCGTCTTCTTTGGAAGCCAGCTGAGGAGAGTAGAGCTCTGTGGTCCTCAGGATCTCCAGAACCCGGTCCAGCGCCTCTGCTACCGAAACCGGACTGGACTCCTGGGCCGCGTTGATGATGTTGATCACCTGGAGATGGAGGAAGGCGGAGAGAGATAGAGCATACAGTTACATTCTATTTAAAGGGGGGCTGAACTCTGCGATTCCACATGTGTTTTTCTACTGCCCATTAGGAAAAAAAACAGATTTGGGTCTTGGGGGTGTGGTTTGATGTGGGTGTGTTATGTTGTTTGTCCCCCTTGAATCACGGTAGCAACATTTCACCCTCAAAATAGTCATAGATAAATCAAGTAATCTGTAATTAATTTAGAAGTTTTTGCTGAGGAGGTCTTAGTCACGCAATTTTACTAAGGGGTTTGGGTTTGGTGCAGTATTTCTCAAGTAACATTTTTGCATTCATTCTGGCAGTGCTGCAGAATCAGCTGAGCTGCTGCTATGCTCGGGACTAATTTCTGAGAACATGTCTACAACTTCAGCAAACTGTCAAACTATTGTAAATAAAACACAACATACACTCTGTTGATTAGTACCCAAAATAACTAGCTAGTTCCATCTCTGTGTTTGTCAATGAAGCTTGCTAGTAGCTAGCAGGCACATTGAGCAGGTAGGCCACGTTAGCTAAATCAGCATAGTCACTGGCGAGTGGCAAAGTGCTTCAGTGACATTTTGTTTGGACAACTTTCTCACTATCTATTATCAGAGTGTGCGTCTGTCTGGCAATGTTCATAGTGAATCATGTTCAAAACGAGTCGCCGCTGGACACATGAGGCTCGCCATTGGGTTTTCATTTTGGAATATTGTGCGCATCATATCAATTCTCATTTTGCCCAAAACAATGGCAGACTCAAGTGATCCCTATCAAACACATCGCCAAGTGGCCACTCGATAAAGGGCTTAGGGGCCAAGTGTTCTTTCAACATATCATTGCCATGTGTTGTCTTATGCAAATAAGTCTGAGGCGCTGCGCAATGTGGACAGCATAGAAATATAATTCTATCTCTATGGTGGGCAGGTCTGTCTCACTGGCTGTACGTTCTGCCGTATGAATAGATAGAGCACTATTAGCACAGCTGTTTCTCCGTGCATGACAATTCTCCCTAGCATCCTTACCATCCTGTGTTAGAGAGATCAAAATCCAACCCTCAAATATCCAATAGATGTAGGAACATAAAAGACGCAGGCGTGCACGCGCACACACACACACACACACACACACACACACACACACACACACACACACACACACACACACACACACACACACACACACACACACACACACACACACACACACACACACACACACACACACACACACACACACACACACACACGCGCGCGCCTAAGGGACATGTCCCTCTTCAGACAAAAAGTGTCTTTCTTTGAGCCAGTGTCAGGGAGCTCTGCATGTGATGCCATAGAAATCCTGTCTGGGGCCAAATAGATAAAGCAGCTAGTCAGAGTATAAAAGAACATCATAAAGCCAAGAATAAGACTAGACTCTGGGGAGGATTTCAGTTATAGCCTTATCCCAGAACTCTCATTCGAGAATTAGATGGAAGAATGGCACTACAATCAGATTTACATGATAACGCTTGAGAAGCCGGTGTTTGGATGATAAATTGTCACGGTTGGCAATTGGTGATGTGTGTGTGTGTGTGTGTGTGTGTGTGTGTGTGTGTGTGTGTGTGTGTGTGTGTGTGTGTGTGTGTGTGTGTGTGTGTGTGTACTGTACCTTGGTGATGGGGGCCTCTATGGTCATAGAGTGGATCCTGGCTACAGAGGAGTACCTCCGGTTCTGCAGACTGGGAGCTGGAGACAACAAGACAGTACTGTGACATGCTGCTCTTACAGTACTGTGACATGCTCCTCTTACAGTACTGTGACATGCTGCTCTTACAGTACTGTGACATGCTCCTCTTACAGTACTGTGACATGCTGCTCTTACAGTACTGTGACATGCTGCTCTTACAGTACTGTGACATGCTGCTCTTACAGTACTGTGACGTGCTGTTCTTACAGTACTGTGACATGCTCCTCTTACAGTACTGTGACAAGCTCCTCTTACAGTACTGTGACATGCTCCTCTTACAGTACTGTGACATGCTCCTCTTACAGTACTGTGACATGGTGCTCTTACAGTACTGTGACATGCTGCTCTTACAGTACTGTGACATGCTCCTCTTACAGTACTGTGACATGGTGCTCTTACAGTACTGTGACATGGTGCTCTTACAGTACTGTGACATGCTCCTCTTACAGTACTGTGACATGGTGCTCTTACAGTACTGTGACATGGTGCTCTTACAGTACTGTGACATGCTCCTCTTACAGTACTGTGACATGCTGCTCTTACAGTACTGTGACATGCTGCTCTTACAGTACTGTGACATGCTCCTCTTACAGTACTGTGACATGCTCCTCTTACAGTACTGTGACATGCTCCTCTTACAGTACTGTGACATGCTCCTCTTACAGTACTGTGACATGGTGCTCTTACAGTACTATGACATGGTGCTCTTACAGTACTATGACATGCTGCTCTTACAGTACTATGACATGCTCCTCTTACAGTACTGTGACATGCTCCTCTTACAGTACTGTGACATGCTCCTCTTACAGTACTGTGACATGCTGCTCTTACAGTACTGTGACATGCTGCTCTTACAGTACTGTGACATGCTCCTCTTACAGTACTGTGACATGGTGCTCTTACAGTACTGTGACATGCTGCTCTTACAGTACTGTGACATGCTCCTCTTACAGTACTGTGACATGCTGCTCTTACAGTACTGTGACATGCTCCTCTTACAGTACTGTGACATGGTGCTCTTACAGTACTGTGACATGGTGCTCTTACAGTACTGTGACATGCTGCTCTTACAGTACTGTGGCATGCTCCTCTTACAGTACTGTGACATGCTCCTCTTACAGTACTGTGACATGGTGCTCTTACAGTACTGTGACAAGCTCCTCTTACAGTACTGTGACATGGTGCTCTTACAGTACTGTGACATGCTCCTCTTACAGTACTGTGACATGCTGCTCTTACAGTACTGTGACATGCTGCTCTTACAGTACTGTGACATGCTCCTCTTACAGTACTGTGACATGCTCCTCTTACAGTACTGTGACATGCTCCTCTTACAGTACTGTGACATGGTGCTCTTACAGTACTGTGACATGCTCCTCTTACAGTACTGTGACATGCTGCTCTTACAGTACTGTGACATGGTGCTCTTACAGTACTGTGACAAGCTCCTCTTACAGTACTGTGACATGGTGCTCTTACAGTACTGTGACATGCTCCTCTTACAGTACTGTGACATGCTGCTCTTACAGTACTGTGACATGGTGCTCTTACAGTACTGTGACATGCTCCTCTTACAGTACTGTGACATGGTGCTCTTACAGTACTGTGACATGCTCCTCTTACAGTACTGTGACATGCTCCTCTTACAGTACTGTGACATGGTGCTCTTACAGTACTGTGACATGCTCCTCTTACAGTACTGTGACATGGTGCTCTTACAGTACTGTGACATGCTGCTCTTACAGTACTGTGACATGGTGCTCTTACAGTACTGTGACATGGTGCTCTTACAGTACTGTGACATGGTGCTCTTACAGTACTGTGACATGCTCCTCTTACAGTACTGTGACATGCTCCTCTTACAGTACTGTGACATGCTGCTCTTACAGTACTGTGACATGCTCCTCTTACAGTACTGTGACATGCTCCTCTTACAGTACTGTGACATGCTCCTCTTACAGTACTGTGACATGCTCCTCTTACAGTACTGTGACATGCTCCTCTTACAGTACTGTGACATGCTCCTCTTACAGTACTGTGACATGCTCCTCTTACAGTACTGTGACATGCTCCTCTTACAGTACTGTGACATGCTCCTCTTACAGTACTGTGACATGCTGCTCTTACAGTACTGTGACATGCTCCTCTTACAGTACTGTGACATGCTCCTCTTACAGTACTGTGACATGCTCCTCTTACAGTACTGTGACATGCTGCTCTTACAGTACTGTGACATGGTGCTCTTACAGTACTGTGACAAGCTCCTCTTACAGTACTGTGACATGCTCCTCTTACAGTACTGTGACATGCTGCTCTAGCTTCTAGTTTATATTAAACTAACTTAATAATGTGTAACGGATGTAACTCAACACACCACTGGGGCTGTGGTGGCAAGCTGCCCTGTACAATGATGTAATATGTATGTTCCTTATGAATGGAAAGGAGAAGGAACAGCGGAAAAGGAGGAGTAGAAAAAAGAGAAAATAGGGAGGACATGAGAGGAGAGAGAGAAAATAACAGGGGAAGGGAAAATACGGAGAAGAAGAAGGAAATAGAGAGGGAGAGAGAGAGAGAGAGAAAGAGAGCAAGAGGTAGAGGACAGGAGAAGCACCACTTCAGCCCAGCTGATGAAAATAGTAGCAGCTGCGTCAGAGTGAGGAGGGGGGGCTTAGTGATGTCATCAGAGCCCGACACGGCTCTCTGAGGTCTCTTCTCTGAACCTCCCTCTCTCCTCATCACCCGTTCTCTTTACTTCCTTCCTCTCTCTCTCTATCTTCTCCTCTCTCTATATCCTTCTTCTTGTCCCTTCGTTTTTATATTTCTGTCTTCCTCCATCTCCCTTGGGATCCCTCACTCAGTCTTCCCATACCCCCATCTCTTATCCTTTCTCACAACTACAGACATGCACACGAGCATGCATGCAAGCACGAATGCACGCGCGCACACACAAACTAACACACACACACACACACACACACACACACACACACACACACACACACACACACACACACACACACACACACACACACACACACACACACACACACACACACACACACACACACACACACACACACAGTAGCCTGGTGTTCATTTATACATACTCACCATCACTGCCACGTGAGCTGATTGACCTGGCATCAACAGACTCTTTCCTCCTGTCTCTGTGACGCAGGGAATGGCTTTCTGGGAAAAGAAAATACAGGATGACGGACTGTATGACCCAGACAGAACTGCCTCACTTCTCTTCCGTTGTTTAGTGTTGAACTTTCCAGTTTAAACAAATTGTCTGAAATCCTTATATGAAAAAAGCTCTGTGATTTGTCTCCTGAAAGTTACGTCAGTGTCCTTATGATGACACAGTGAAACAACAAAGAGACAGGGAGTGTACTGTAGCTTACCTGACTGGGAATGGTCTCCATCTCTGTTGATCTTATGGATCTGAGAGACAAAGAGAAGAAAGGCACTGTTAAAAAACAAACAGAGGGAGAGGGAGAGAGAATTAGTAGATCTGGCTGGTGTTTTGAAAGAAAGAGTTGTTCTTGCAGTTTTATTGTGCAATGTTTCGACCAACTGCCTCCCCTGCAGTGAGAGCATGTCACACAGTGAGAGCATGTCACACAGTGAGAGCATGTCACACAGTGAGAGCATGTCACACAGTGAGAGCATGTCACACAGTGAGAGCATGTCACACAGTGAGAGCATGTCACACAGCGAGAGCATGTCACACAGTGAGAGCATGTCACACAGTGAGAGCATGTCACACAGTGAGAGCATGTCACACAGTGAGAGCATGTCACACAGTGAGAGCATGTCACACAGCGAGAGCATGTCACACAGTGAGAGCATGTAACACAGTGACAATAAGTAACATAGTGAGAGCATGTAACACAGTGACAATAAGTAACATAGTGAGAGCATGTAACACAGTGACAATAAGTAACATAGTGAGAGCATGTCACACAGTGACAATAAGTAACATAGTGAGAGCATGTAACACAGTGACAATATGTTACACAATGAGAGCATGTAACACAGTGTCAATATGTAACACAGTGACAATATGTAACACAGTGAGAACATGTAACACAGTGACAATATGTTACACAATGAGAGCATGTAACACAGTGACAATATGTTACACAATGAGAGCATTTAACACAGTAACAATATGTAACACAGTGAGAACATGTAACAGAGTGACAATATGTAACACAATGAGAGCATTTAACACAGTAACAATATGTAACACAGTGAGAACATGTAACAGAGTGACAATATGTAACACAGTGAGAGCATGTAACACAGTAACAATATGTTACACAATGAGAACATGTAACACAGTGTCAATATGTAACACAGTAAGAGCATGTAAAACAGTGAGAACATGTTACACAGTGAGAGCATGTAACACAGTGACAATATGTAACACAGTGAGAACATGTAACACAGTGACAATATGTAACACAGTGAGAACATGTGACAATATGTAACACAGTGAGAGCATGTAACACAGTGACAATATGTAACACAGTGAGAACATGTAACACAGTGACAATATGTAACACAGTGAGAACATGTAACAGAGTGACAATATGTAACACAGTGAGAGCATGTAACACAGTAACAATATGTAACACAGTGAGAGCATGTAACACAGTGACAATATGTAACACAGTGACAATATGTAACACAGTGAGAGCATGTAACACAGTAACAATATGTAACACAGTGTCAATATGTAACACAGTGAGAGCATGTAACACAGTGTCAATATGTAACACAGTGAGACCATGTAACACAGTAAGAGCATGTAAAACAGTGAGAGCATGTAACACAGTGACAATATGTAACACAGTGAGAACATGTAACACAGTAAGAGCATGTAAAACAGTGAGAGCATGTAACACAGTGACAATATGTAACACAGTGAGAACATGTAACACAGTGACAATATGTAACACAGTGAGAACATGTAACACAGTGATATCATGTAACACAGTGAGAGCATGTAACACAGTGACAATATGTAACACAGTGACAATATGTAACACAGTGAGAGCATGTAACAGAGTGACAATATGTAACACAGTGACAATATGTAACACAGTAAGAGCATGTAAAACAGTGAGGGCATGTAACACAGTGACAATATGTAACACAGTGTCAATATGTAACACAGTGAGAGCATGTAACACAGTAACAATATGTAACACAGTGAGAGCATGTAACACAGTGACAATATGTAACACAGTGACAGCATGTAACACAGTGATATCATGTAACACAGTGAGAGCATGTAACACAGTGACAATATGTAACACAGTGACAGCATGTGACACAGTGAGAGGATGTAACACAGTGACAGCATGTAACACAGTGATATCATGTAACACAGTGACAGCATGTGACACAGTGAGAGGATGTAACACAGTGACAGCATGTAACACAGTGAGAGGATGTAACACAGTGACAGCAGGTAACACAGTGAGAGCATGTAACATAGTGAGAGCATGATACACAGTGAGAACATGTAACACAGTGACAATATGTAACACAGCGAGAGCATGTACCACAGTGACAATACGTAACACAGTGAGAGCATGTGACACAGTGAGAGGATGTAACACAGTGACAGCATGTAACACAGTGAGAGCATGTAACACAGTTACAGCATATAACACAGTGACCGCATGTAACTCAGTGAGAGCATGTAACACACTAATAACACAGACTCAACAGGAACTCAACATTACCTAACTACTGTGCCCATAGAGCTACACATTACTGCGCACAGGAGGGTCAATCCATAGGCCTGAAACATGTAGGCATACTGTATTCAGCTGTGTTCATGTGTGTTAAGGTGTCAGTGAGTATATGTTCAATATTCCATTGATTGCTATTGGCTAGCTGGCAAAGGATGAGGGGGGAGGTGAGATGAGAACGGGTGCGGTGGGGGAGCTGATGGGCTATAAGGAGGATGAGGGGAGAGGTGAGGTGAGGACGGTATGGTTGGGGAGCTGATGGACTATAAGGAGGATGAGGGGAGAGGTGTGAGGGGAGATGAGGTGAGGAAGAGGAGATGGTGAGAGGAGGTGGGGAGGAGAGGGAAAGGGAAGGTGAGTAGTGATTTTGTGTGTGGGGGGATGGGGAAGAATGAGAATCAAACCAAAACCACAGGGGACTGGGGATGTGATAAAGTAAGGGTCAGCTCAGATTACCCCTAATGCTTCCCTTCAGATACAGAGATGAGAGAGAGATGGAGGGAGAGAGACAAACTAAAGAGAAAGATAGAGAGAGATATGGAGGGAGGGAGACAAACTAAAGAGAAAGATGGAGAGTGATAAAGAGAGGAATAGATGTGTGATGTTCTGTAAGGATTGATATGACCAGTGCCCGCTAATCCACTTGAAGCATCCTCACACAGACTCAGGACTACCTCTGGCCATGACACACACCACACCGTTACTCAGGACTACCTCTGGCCATAACACACACCACACCGTTACTCAGGACTACCTCTGGCCATAACACACACCGTTACTCAGGACTACCTCTGGCCATGACACACACCACACCGTTACTCAGGACTACCTCTGGCCATGACACACACCACACCGTTACTCAGGACTACCTCTGGCCATGACACACACCACACCGTTACTCAGGACTATCTCTGGCCAAGACACACACCGTTACTCAGGACTACCTCTGGCCATGACACACACCACACCGTTACTCAGGACTACCTCTGGCCATGCCACACACCGTTACTCAGGACTACCTCTGGCCATGACGCACACCGTTACTCAGGACTACCTCTGGCCATGACACACACCGTTACTCAGGACTATCTCTGGCCATGACACACACCGTTACTCAGGACTACCTCTGGCCATGACACACACCACACCGTTACTCAGGACTACCTCTGGCCATGCCACACACCGTTACTCAGGACTACCTCTGGCCATGACACACACCGTTACTCAGGACTACCTCTGGCCATGACACACACCGTTACTCAGGACTATCTCTGGCCATGACACACACCGTTACTCAGGACTACCTCTGGCCATAACACACACCGTTACTCAGGACAATCTCTGGCCATAACACACACCGTTACTCAGGACTATCTCTGGCCATGACACACAACACGCTGTTACTCAGGACTACCTCTGGCCATGACACACACCGTTACTCAGGACTACCTCTGGCCATGACACACACCGTTACTCAGGACTATCTCTGGCCATGACACACACCGTTACCCAGGACTACCTCTGGCCATAACACACACCGTTACTCAGGACTATCTCTGGCAATAAAACACACACCGTTACTCAGGACTATCTCTGGCCATGACACACACCACACCGTTACTCAGGACTACCTCTGGCCATAACACACACCACACCGTTACTCAGCACTACCTCTGGCCATGACACACACCGTTACTCAGGACTACCTCTGGCCATGACACACACCACACCGTTACTCAGGACTACCTCTGGCCATGACACACACCGTTACTCAGGACTACCTCTGGCCATGACACACACCGTTGCTCAGGACTACCTCTGGCCATGACACACACCGTTACTCAGGACTACCTCTGGCCATGACACACACCATTACTCAGGACTACCTCTGGCCATAACACACACCGTTACTCAGGACTACCTCTGGCCATGACACACACCGTTGCTCAGGACTACCTCTGGCCATGACACACACCGTTACTCAGGACTATCTCTGGCCATGACACACACCACACCGTTACTCAGGACTACCTCTGGCCATGACACACACCATTACTCAGGACTACCTCTGGCCATAACACACACCGTTACTCAGGACTACCTCTGGCCATGACACACACCGTTACTCAGGACTACCCCTGGCCATGACACACACCGTTACTCAGGACTACCTCTGGCCATGACACACACCACACCGTTACTCAGGACTACCTCTGGCCATGACACACACCACACCGTTACTCAGGACTACCTCTGGCCATGACACACACCGTTACTCAGGACTATCTCTGGCCATGACACACACCATTACTCAGGACTACCTCTGGCCATGACACACACCGTTACTCAGGACTACCTCTGGCCATGACACACACCGTTACTCAGGACTCAAACATGTGACCTGACATAGGCAAAGTCAGCACTGCCTAAGTTACTCATCGGCTCTATAGTGGGATAATGGCAGTAGGTAACTAGCAGGCACTACTAACAGCATTATGCAGACTGTCCATTAGCTACAGTTAGTTCACTGTTGGGTTGCTAGTGGCATCAGCTGTCAACACGTCTGATAGTTTGATATGGGCTTGTCTACAGTGGTGTGCTGGATCAGAGCCAGCAGTGGCCTGATAAGTGCTTGCCAGCTGGGCGGTGATACACACTCTAATGTCCCTGCACTGCTCGTTAAAAAGACAGCAGCAGACTTGTATCTTACAGTTTAGCATGCTCTATGTCAATCTGCTCCTGTCAGCAGGCACAACAAGACCGATCAGGACACAAGTCAACTGCTCTCAGCTCACTCACAACAATCAATCTCTCTCTCTCTTTCTTGTTCCCCATCTCTCTCTCTAATAGGATTAAATCAGTGTAAACACTGCTGATGACACAGGAGGTTGCCAGATTTAGCTGGCTTGTATCTTAATGGCCTCTTGGGGCTGTAACACACAACAGATATGAACTAAAACACAGCACATTGCACTGGCTGGAGCTGCAAGGGAATCATTCAGCAATATGGATGATGACCGTGAGTGGAGAGAAAGGAAGAGCGGGGAGGGAGAAAGAGTGAGAGAAAGAGAGAGAGTGAAAGAGAGAGAGTGAAAGAGAGACAGAGGGCAGAGAAAGAGTGGAAAAGAGAGAAAGTGAGAGAGAGAGAGAGAGAGAGAGAGAGAGAGAGAGAGAGAGAAGGGGGGGAGAGTAGAGAGAGATACAGTTAAGTAGAAATAGGTCAGAGTCCTACATGGTGAAGGTCTACTTAGAGATTCTGCTGCTAACTCAACAACTAGATTTAAAATGGAAACTAGGGACACTGGCCAAGGGTTGCGGTGGGAAAGACAAGCGACAGGAATGATTCTGTTTAATACTCAAAGCAACCATTCCCAGACAGAAACAGTAGCCTACAACATTGCTGTCTTGACAACAGTTGGCCACAAGGACTGTAAATGAGAAAAGGTACTGTAAGGACTGATAGTCGAATGTCATAAATCACACTGCAATGAAGAGGAGAGGGGTGTGCCTCTTTCAGCACTTTCCCAAAGTTGACTTTCCGTTAGTCAGCAGTACTTAGCACCTCACTTAATTTCTACTTCTATTTATTCAAAATGTATTTTAAACTGTATAAAGTTATACAGATAGCATCAGGAATTCTGTCACACACAGGAACCAGCAACAACGCTGAGATTTCCAAGGCTAGGAGTCAAGAGATCGAACAGGACAGTGATAGCTGGGCTTTGACTCAGATGAAAGGCAGCAGCAGCTAGCTAGCTTAGGGTAGTGTCTGTCAGAGTGCAGCTAGTTTGTGCTGTAGGTATTAATAGCTTTGGCGGCGCCTATAGCTTAGCACTAACTTAGCATGAACACTAGCTGTTAGCCTGGAATCCTACTGAGAACCACACACCTGCTCCTAGGCAAGCCAAAACAAACAGGCCACTGTAGACTACAGATGCCATAAATGCCAAAGCAACTTAGAGTAGGTCCACAGACAGCAGACAACTTTTTACATGGCACTGTACATACAGAGTAGAGTGGACAATCAATGTTTACCACATAGCATAGTGTTGTCTGTCGCACTGGTATAGAACCCTGGGGGCCAACCCTGCTGAAAGAAAACAGAATTGACCAGCATAGGCTTGCCATGCTGGTCACCCGCCTTCACTGTGTTTTTACTGGTTCCTTCCCTATGTTTTTGCTGGTGACAACCCTTCACTATGTTTTGTACACTGGTGACCAGCATACCAGTATGTGTTTGTACACTGGTGACCAGCATACCAGTATGTGTTTGTACACTGGTGACCAGCATACCAGTATGTGTTTGTACACTGGTGACCAGCATACCAGTATGTGTTTGGAGACTGGTGACCAGCATACCAGCATCAAAGTGCTTTATTATTTAAGACAGTCCATTACATATAGTGAGCACCATAATTCATTGGAGAGTGACCATTTCTTTCATACATATCAGATGAACCGTTTAGAAATGACAGCAGCTTTTGTACATGTTCCCCCATTTTAAGGTACTACAAGTATTTGTTGAATTGGCTTCACAGATGTGTGTCGTTAGGCAGGTGTATTCATTTGTGTCATTAGTGAATGCAGGAGAGCTGTTGATGAATAGTATTGATTCTAGACTTTGCTATTGTTTTTGGAGGTTGTTGTTGTGGTGTGACAACATGAGGAAGACAGCAGTGTTGATGGAAATGAAGCTGGCCGCCATAAGGCTCAGAAATGAAAATCAATCAATCAGGAACATTACAAAAACCCTGGGCATGCCCAAGTCAACAGTTTGGTTTATCATTAACAAGAAGAAAACAACCGGTGAACTCAATTATGTCAAAAGACCCGGTAGACTGAGGAAGACCACTGTAGTGGATGACCGGAGAATACTCTCTATGGTGAAGTAAACCCCCCCTGACAACAGCCCAACAGATCAGAAACACTCTCCTGGATGCAGGTGTAGATGAGTCAAAGTCTACCATACGTAGAAGACTACACCAGCAGGACTACAGAGGGTACACTACAAGATGCAAACCATTGATAAGCCTGAAGAACAGAAAGGCGAGATTACAGTTTGCTAAAAAAGCACCTAAAAGAGCTCCAAGAGTTCTGGGGAAAAGTATTGTGGACAGATGAGACACAGATTAACATGTACCAGAGTGATGGAAAGAGGAAAAAAAAGACATGTCCATGATCCAAAGCATACCACCTCATCCGTGAAACATGGTGGAGGGGGTGTTATGGCTTGGGCCTGTATGGCTGCCAGTGAAACATGGTGGAGGGGGTGTTATGGCTTGGGCCTGTATGGCTGCCAGTGAAACATGGTGGAGGGGTGTTATGGCTTGGGCCTGTATGGCTGCCAGTGAAACATGGTGGAGGGGGTGTTATGGCTTGGGCCTGTATGGCTGCCAGTGAAACATGGTGGAGGGGGTGTTATGGCTTGGGCCTGTATGGCTGCCAGTGGAACATGGTGGAGGGGGTGTTATGGCTTGGGCCTGTATGGCTGCCAGTGGAACATGGTGGAGGGGGTGTTATGGCTTGGGCCTGTATGGCTGCCAGTGAAACATGGTGGAGGGGGTGTTATGGCTTGGGCCTGTATGGCTGCCAGTGGAACATGGTGGAGGGGGTGTTATGGTTTGGGCCTGTATGGCTGCCAGTGGAACATGGTGGAGGGGGTGTTATGACTTGGGCCTGTATGGCTGCCAGTGGAACAGGCTCACTTGTCTTCATCGATGATGTGACTGCAGACAGAAGTAGAACAATGAATTCTGAAGTCTACAAAAATATTTTATCTGCTCAGATAAAACCAAATGCCTCCAAACTCATTGGACGGCACTTCATCATGCAGCAAAACAATGACCCTAAACATACTGCTAGAGCAACGAAGGGGTTTTTGATGGCCAAAAAGTGGAAAATCCATGACTGGCCGAGTCAATCACTGGATCTGAATCCAATTGAACATGTATTTTACATGCTGAAGAGGAGACTGAAGGCAATAAGTCCCAGAAACAAGCAGGAACTGAAGATGGCTGCAGTACAGGCCTGGCAGAGCATCACCAGGGAAGATACCCAGCGTCTGGTGATGTCGATGCATCGCAGACTTCAAGCAGTCATTGCATGCAAAGGATATGCGACCAAATATTAACAATGATTACTTTATTCTACATTATGCTAAACTGTCCAATGTTTTTTGATGCCCGAAAATGGGGGGGACTGTGTACAAAAGCTTCTATAATTTCTAAACGGTTCATCCGATATGTATGAAAATACCCTCAAATTAAAGCTGACAGTCTGCACTTCACCCTCATTGTCATTGTATCCTTTCAAACTTAAAGTGCAAGAGTACAGAACCAAAACAACAACAAAAATTGTCACTGTCCAATGAATTATGGTGCTCACTGTATATCATAAGCCTTACTTTGAGGGCCTAAATTTTCCCTAATACAGTGGCTACATCAGGCCTGCAAGTCACATTATGCTGGCTTGTAAAGTGATGTTTAATTCCTATTGGAATCCAGCCAGAGTGGGAATATCTAATAATTTGAAGTTATATTTACCCACAATCTGCATTCAGAATGACTGCCAGGGTTAAATTACCTAAATCAGGGGTTTAAAAAATACGGCCGGGGGGTCCAATCCGGCCCGTGGGTGGTTTGAGTAAAAAAATGAAAAATATATATACAGAGCCTTCAGAAAGTATTTACACCCGATGACTTTTTCAAAAAGAAAATTGTGTTACAGCTTGAATTTAAAATTGATTAAATTTAGTTTTTTGTCACTGGCCCACACACAATAACCCATAATGTCATATTTAAAAAAAATTTTTTTACAAATGAATAAAACCTGAAAATCTGAAATGTCTTGGGTCAAGTACAGTTTTCAATCATTTTGTTATGGCAAGCCTGAATAAGTTCAGGAGTAAAAATGTCCTTAACAAGTCACATAATAGATTGTTTGCGTGTATGCATTGATATGTAGGCTACATGTGCCTTTAAAAACAAAGTATGTAGTTCTGTCCTTGAGCTGTTTTGTCAATTTCTGTCATGTTTTGTGTGGACCTCAGGATGAGTAGCTGCTCCTTTTGCAACAGCTAATGGGGATCCTAATAAAATACTAAATAACAAAAATTTCTAAGTTGCGCATACTCACTCTGTTTGCAATAATAGTGTTTTACATCATTTTTGAATGACTACCTCATATCTATACCCCACACATAGAATTATCTATAAGGTCCCTCATTCGAGCAGTGAATTTCAAACACAGATTCAACCACAAAGACCTGGGAGGTTTTCCAATGCCTTGCAAAGATGGGTACCCACTGGTAGAAGGAAAGAAAAAAAAGCAGACATTGAATATCCCTTTGAGCATGGTGTAGTTATTAATTACACTTTGGATGGTGTATCAATACACCCAGTCACCAGGATTGTTCAGGTTTTGGTCACTAGATGCCCCCATTGTGCCTTTTTGACCCTTTTGTTTTTTCCCTTGTTCCAGTTATTATTTGCACCTGTGCCTCATTTCCCTTGAAAGTATTTAAACCCTTAGTGTTCCTCAGTTCTTTGCTCTGTGTTTGTATGTTAGCACCCAGCCCCAGCCATGCTGTGAACATTTGTTTCTCTAGTTGGATTTTCTTGAGGTACTCTGGTTTTGTTCTTGTTTATTTTTTATTATTCTTTTGAGGTGTGTTTTTTCCCTGCTGTTCTTACCACTTTGTGGATTTTCCTTGTGTCTTGGAGGATATACATTTTTTCTCTTGGAATTACTTTTGACGTTGTGGATAAAAAATTTTTTTGCCTGAAGATCTTTTCCTTTTTCCTTTATTAAATCACCGTCTCTAGTACTGCTGTGTCTGCCTCATCTTCTGGGTTCTGCCGACTATTAGTGGCTCAGTTTACTAAGTGACTGTTTCTCACACCGGAGACCCGAGTTCGTAACCGGATCCTGACAAGGCGTCCTTCCTAACTCAGTTGCCGGAGAGGAAAGTAACTAATTTAAACCAGTTACAGAGTTAAATGGCTGTGATAGGAGAAAACTGAGGATGGATCAACAGCATTGTAGTTACTCCACACTACTAAGCTAATTGACAGAGTGAAAAGAAAGAAAAAATATTCCAAACCACGCATCCTGTTTGTAACAAGGCACTAAGGTAATATTGCAAATAAGTGGTGCAGCAATTAACTTTTTGTCTTGAATACAAAGTGTTATGATTGGGGCAAATCCAATACAACACCTTACTGAGTACCACTCTCCATATTTTCAAGCATAGTGGTGGCTGCATCAGGGTATGGGTATGCTTGTAATCGTTAAGAACTTGGGAGTTTTTCAGAATAAAAAATAAATAGAATGGAGCTAAGCACAGGCAAAATCCTAGAGGGAGAACCTGGTTCAGTCTGCTTTCCACCAGACACTGGGAGATTAATTCACCTTTCAGCCGGACAAAAACTTAAAACACAAGGCCAAATCTACTATGGAGTTGCTTACCACAAAGATGTTCCTAAGTGGCCGAGTTACAGTTTTGACTTAAATATAATTGAAAATCTATGGCAAGACTTGAAAATTGTTATCTAGCAATGACAGAGCTTGCAGAATGTTGAAAAGATGAATGGGCAAATGTTGCACAATCCAGGTGTGGAAAGCACTTAGAGACTTACCCAGAAAGACTCACAGCTGTAATCGATGCCAAAGGTGCTTACACAAAGTATTGACTCAGGGGTGTGAATACTTATGTAAATGAGATATATCTGTATTTAATTTTCAATATATTTTTTATAAATTAATAAAACATGTTTTCACTTTGTCATTATTGGGTATTGTGTGTAGATGGGTGAGAATATATATATGTTTAACCCATTTGGAATTCAGGCTGTAACACAACAAAATGAGGAATAATTTAAGGGTTATGAATACTTTCTGAAGGCACTGTATCACAGGAGGCTGTTGAGGGGAGAACGGCTCATAACAATGGCCAGAACGGTGCAAATGGTTTACATGTGTTTGATGTATTTGATACCATTCCACTTATTCCGCTCCAGCCAATAGCACGATACTGTTCTCCTCGATTAAGGTGCCACCAACCTCCTATGCACTGTTTATATATTTATGTGTTATTTCATAGCTTTGATGTATCCACTATTATTCTACAATGTAGAAAATAGTAAAATAAAGAAAAACCCTTGAATGAATTGGTTGTGTCCAAAATTTTGACTGGAACTGCATACAAACACACTTGCCAAAAAAGAAATGTCCTCTCACTGTCAACTATGTTTATTTTCAACAAACTTAACATGTGTAAATATTTGTATGAACATAACAAGACTCAACAACTGAGACATAAACTGAACAAGTTCCACTGACGTGACTAACAGAAATGTGATAATAAAATCAAAAGTAACAGTCAATATCTGGTGTGGCCAGCAGCTGCATTAAGTACTGCAGTGCATCTCCTCCTCATGGACTGCACGAGATTTGCCAGTTCTTGCTGTGAGATGTTACCCCACTCTTCCACCAAGGCACCTGCAAGTTCCCGGACATTTCTGTGGGGGATGGCCCAAGCCCTGACCCTCCGATCCAACAGGTCCCAGATGTGCTCAATGGGATTGAGATCCGGGGTCTTCGCTGGCCATGGCAGAACACTGACATTCCTGTCTTGCAGGAAATCACGCACAGGACGAGCAGTATGGCTGGTGGCATTGTCCTGTTGTCATGCCAGGATGAGCCTGCAGGAAGGGTACCACATGAGGGAGGACAATGACAACAAGCTCAATCCGATGATGCTGTGACACACCGCCCCAGACCATGATGGACATTCCACCTCCAAATCGATCCCGCTCCAGAATACAGGCCTCGGTGTACAGTAATGCTCATTCCTTCGACGATAAACGCGAATCCGACCATCACCCCTGTTTGTGAGACAAAACCGCGACTCGTCAGTGAAGAGCACTTTTTGCCAGTCCTGTCTGGTCCAGCGACGGTGGGTTTGTGCCCATAGGCGACATTGTTGCCGGTGATGTCTGGTGAGGACCTGCCTTACAACAGGCGTACAAGACCTCAGTCCAGCCTCTCTCAGCCTATTGTGGACAGTCTGAGCACTGATGGAGGGATTGTGCGTTCCTGGTGTAACTCGGGCAGTTGTTGATGCCATCCTGTACCTGTCCCGCAGGTGTGATGTTCGGATGTACCGATCCTGTGCAGGTGTTTGTACACGTGGTCTGCCACTGCAAGGACAATCAGCTGTCCGTCCTGTCTCCCTGTAGCGCTGTCTTAGGCGTCTCACAGTACGGACATTGCAATTTATTGCCCTGATGACCCATCTGCAGTCCTCATGCCTCCTTGCAGCATGCCTAAGGTACATTCATGCAAATGAGCAGGGACCCTGGGCATCTTTCTTTTGGTGTTTTTCAGAGTCAGTAGAAAGGCCTCTTTAATGTCCTGCGTTTTCATAACTGTGACCTTAATTGCCTACCGTCTGTAAGCTGTTAGTGTCTTAACGACCGTTCCACATGTGCATGTTCATTAATTGTTTATGGTTCATTGAACACGCATGGGAAACAGTGTTTAAACCCTTTACAATAAAGATCTGTGAAGTTACTTGGATTTTTACAAATTATCTTTGAAAGACAGGGTCCTGAAAAAGGGACGTTTCTGTTTTTGCTGAGTTTATATACAGTATATATACTTTTTTTTACAGACTCAATGTACTTGAAACTGTGTAGAAATAATAATGGACCTACATGAATACCATTTCTTCACTGTGTCCAGCTCACTATGACAGCTAGACAATCAGGGAGCATTGGATATTCCAGAAACGAAAGATAGAGGACAATTTTTTGAAAATTTGGACGGCGAGAAAATATAACTAATATTCAATGTCCAATGTCAGGGAATTTGTCACTTCTGACAAATCAATTGAACTGGAACAACCATTTCAGTAATTCAGTAAAGTCCAACAAACAGATTGGATTAGTTTAGAAGAAAATATGTTATTAACTTTGTGTAGCATAAGATTAATTAATCAATCAATGTTCATGCAAAAACACAACAAACAAAAAATATATTGAAACTCCTCCCAAAAAAAGGCATTAGTGCATGCTGGGAAATATGATAATGATGGGCTTGGATGACCAGCTTGACCAGGGGTATTCAACAAGGGGTCCGCGGAGCCTAGTATTGCAGGTGGTCCGCAGAAATATATATATATATAAAGAAGTGTTTTATTATGAATATATAATATAATACAGTATAAAAGATGAGAATCTTATTTCTAATGATGTCACCTTTATTTCTCAACTCCTAATATCGAGCAAATTACACTCACTGGAGTGACTCACAAAAGACCAGCTTGAAATTTAGCCTGGTCTACACAGTTTTTTTAATCTGACATAGACTTTGAAAAATCACCTGTGAATAGGCTACCAGTGCGGCATGTGTCGTTGAGCTTTCTTGACTTGGACATACATTTTTTCCAACACATGGCTAACTGTTGTTTACCAGCTAAACAGCTGCTCTTCTCAAAAATGTGTTTGGAGTTAACTTTCTAGCTAATAGGCTATGTTAGAATTTACACTTCCTCTTCCAATTATAATGTGGGGTGGTCAAAATAATGAAAAACGATCTACCAAGTCTATTCATTTTCAAATGTTGATTACTTCTCCTTGCCATTATCATTCACCTGATGATAAGACAAGACGGTGTATTTTTTTGCTAATGTATGATGGGGGGTTCCTGGATCGCCTGTTTGCCTGGGAGGGGGTCCCTGGACCAGAAAAGGTTGAAGACCCCTGAGCTAGACCATTCTGGACCAGCATAGACCAGCTTGGTCGCCAGTATAACAGCATCACCAGCATAAACTGGTCACCAGCATAACAGCATCACCAGCATAAACTGGTCACCAGCATAACAGCATCACCAGCATAAACTGGTCACCAGCATAACAGCATACCAGCATCACCATCATAAATTTGTCACCAGCATAACAGCATCACCAGCATAAACTGGTCACCAGCATAACAGCATACCAGCATCACCAGCATACCAGCATCACCAGCATAAACTGGTCACCAGCATAACAGCATACCAGCATCACCATCATAAATTTGTCACCAGCATAACAGCATCACCAGCATAAACTGGTCAACAGCATAACAGCATACCAGCATCACCAGCATAAACTGGTCAACAGCATAACAGCATAACAGCATCACCAGCATAAATTTGTCACCAACATACCAGCATGAGCTGGTCACCAGCATCACCAGCTTGACCAGCTGGTCGGCCAGCCTAACCAGCTAGACCATGCTGGTCCGACCAGTATGAACAGCATAGACCATCATGGACCAGCATGGGCCAGCTTGAAATTTAGGCTGGTCTACACAGTTTTTTTCAGCACGGAACATACTGTACATGAAATAAAAGGTCTTGTATGACTATTCATCATACAGTAGAAGACAAGTGGTCTTCCCATGGCTAGCACAGGGCTGTCTCTGAACCACTTGAGGCCACATATTTACCATGAAGCTACAATTCTGGCAAACAAAGCAGACACCACATGCCTTCCATACAGAATAGAGCTGCCATTGATCAACAACACCTTGAGGCCATACGAGTTACATCATACTGGAGTTATGTGATACTTGACAGAAAAAAAGGGGCAAACAATAAATGTTTTTTGATTGACAGGGTATTCATTTATCTTATGTAAGTACAGTTGAAGAATAGATCATGTAACTATCAAATCATTAAGACCACCATGACTGCTCTCATTACATGAAACATAAAAATAACTTCCATGCCTGCTCACCTGTTTGTTGTTGTCACTGTGGGGCCTCTTGATGGAGACAAAATGGCGGATTTTACTGTAAAGAGATGGAAAGCAAAGCATATTAGATTGGGAACCATCTTTGTGTAACAGTATAACTTTAGTCCGTCCCCTCGCCCCGACCGCGAACCAGGGACCCTCTGCACACATCGACAACAGTCACCCACGAAGCATCGTTACCCATCACTTCACAAAAGCCGCGGCTTTGCAGAGCAAGGGGAACCACTACTTCAAGGTCTCAGAGCAAGTAACGTCACCGATTGAAAGGCTATTAGCGCGCACCACCGCTAACTAGATAGCCATTTCACATCGGTTACACTCACCCCCCTTTCGACCTCCTCCTTTTCCGCAGCAACCAGTGATCCGGGTCACGGCACCAATGTAACAATATAACTTTAGTCCGTCCCCTCGCCCTGACCCAGGCGCGAACCAGGGACCCTCTGCACACATCGACAACAGTCACCCAAGAAGCATCGTTACCCATCGCTCCACAAAAGCCACGGCCCTTGCAGAGCAAGGGGAACCACTACTTCAAGGTCTCAGAGCAAGTAACGTCACCGATTGAAAGGCTATTAGCACGCACCACCGCTAACTAGATAGCCATTTCACATCGGTTACATTTGTGTAACTACCAGTTGCACAAGCAGTTATCAATCCAAGGTGGAAGACCATACAATAGCCTGCCAGTCCCCAGTGCAATAAAGTTAAGATGCCTGGCCCCTTATAGAGGAAGTGATGTCAGTGACTTACCCTCCCTGGCCAATCACAGGCGTAATCTTGACGTGCTGCTGTATGCTGTCACCTGACTTCCTCCTGGCGTAGTAGATCCCCTGCCACTCCTAGAGACAACATAGTCGGAACGTACAGTCAGACAACAATATAACATTCATACAACGAAGAAATGACAGTCAGACAACTGGACAGAAAACATTAGACAAATATAAAGAATGGATGGATGGTTCTTCAACCAGGTGTTGAGGTTTTGCGTCTCTCTCAGGATTTCTCACCTCCACTGTGGCTCAGTGTCAGAAGCTCACCTTTCCTTTCTTGATGCAGGTGTTGATGGTGTCTAGAAGATCTGCTCGGTTCTTGTCACTCTTGGGGAGTTCTGTCAGCTCTTTCCCTATTAACTCTCCTTTATGGTATCCCATCATGTGCTCAAATGCTGGGTTCACATACTGGGGGCGAGGGAGCGAGATGGATAAGAATGATTTGTTTTTCTTGTTTGTTTATTTCACAGAATACCTAAACAACCCATAAATGTCAAGAGATACATTGTGTTTCAGTGTGGCTGAATGACTGTGTATTTGTGTGTGTTTGTGTACCTGTATCACATGGTCTTCGCTGGTGATCTCCACAGCCTCCTGACAGTGGTCCAGAGCAGTGAAGACTGAGTTACACGCCCTGAGGGAGAGAAGAGAGGTATATCTGTTTAATTATACTATGTGTGTGTGTGTGTGTGGGTGTGTAATAAAATAATAATAATAATAAATAATAATAATAAAACAAGGAAAGTTCTCCCTCCTGGGGATATTTCCTAAGTCCCCACGAGGACAATGACTATTTTAATCTTAAGGGTTAGGTTTAGGGTTAGGGTTACAATTAGTGTTAGGGTTAGAATTAGGGTTAGGGTTAGGTGTTAGGGAAAATAGGATTTTGAATGGAAAACGAGGATACGAGGATAGAAGAACTTAACGTGTGTGTGTGTGAGGACCAATGTACCTGAGTTTGAACTGGCAGCGCACCTCTCCATGTTCTATCTGGAGCAATTCGTTATAGCAGGCAGAGACACTAATGTTCTCTACATACCTCTGACCAGAGAGATAGATAGAGAGAGAGAGAGAGAGAGAAACATGAGCAACATAGTGTACTGTACAGTGTGTAGTCTGCGGATGTGATCTCTGCCTGGGTTCTGCGCTCTGAGGCCTTTCACCCTAAAAAGCTTGGAGGTAGGGCACGTGATGAGAACTGTGACCTGCTGTACAGTACAGTACAGTACAGTAGGTAAACACTGCATGTGTTTATAAGATGAGCCAGCTGACTGACTGACTGATTCAGCAGATGGATGATAGGATAGCATGCTGAGTGTTTTAAGTTGCCTGGCTGAGTTCACTTTACAGAGTCACAGAGGAGTTGGTGGTGGCAGATGTCATGCCATATAAAGGCATGTCCTCTTTTCCTCCTGTAGTACATAGAGAACATATAAGGAGGAAGAAGGGAACATATAAGGAGAAGAGTACATACTCTGCTGAATCCAGCGCAGATGAGAGGACGAACAGACGGCTCCTCCTGATCTAAAGGCCTATAGAGAAAGAACAGCATAAACAGCACACACTATGATATTATCATCATCAGCCCACATACGATATACACCACATATCATTATAGAACACACACACGTGTATGACATTATCATCATCAATGAGGAAACATATGTGTTTGTTTACTGTTGTTTGGTGTTTGTGTATGTAACTTGAGTTGTGAGTTGAGGGAAAAAATCCTCTTGAAGGGCAAATAAACGCCATCAATCAATTACGATGTATACTTACGTCTGTGGCACAATGGCCAGAATGACTGTGTGTTCTGAAGGCTTTGTGGCACGGATCAACCTGGATCAACAACACAATAGAAAAACACAATATAACAGATTGATAAAAAGAAGCATTCAAAATCCCGCAGGTGGTGAGAACAGCATTATAAAATACAGTGCCTTCAGAAATTATTTACACCCCTTGACTTTTTCCACATTTTGTTATGTTACAAAGTGAGATTAAAATGGATTTAATTGTATTTTTTTTGTCAGCGATCTATACAAAATACTCTGTAATGGCAAAGTGTAAGAAAACTTTTTTTCAACATTTATGGTAAATAAAAGACTAATATATCTTGATTAGATAAGTATTCAACCCCCTGAGACTTTGGCTGTGATTACAGCTGTGAGTTTTTCTGGGTAATTATCTAAGAGCTTTGCACACCTGGATTGTACAACACTTGCCCATTATTCTTAAAACATTCTTCAAGTGCTGTAAAGTTGGTTGTTGATCATTGCTAGACAGCCATTTTTGTGTCTTGCCATAGATTTTCAAGCTGATTTAAGTCAAAACTGTAACTAGGACACTCAGGAACATCCAATGTCGTCTTGGTAAGCAACTCCAGTGTATATTTGGCCTTGTGTTTTAGGTAATTGTTCTGGTGAAAGGAGAATTCATCTCTCAGTGTCTGTTGGAAAGCAGACTGAACCAAGTTTTCCTCTAGGATTTTGTCTGTGCTTAGCTCTATTCCATTTATTTTTATCTTAAAAAACTCCCTAGTCCTTGCCGATGACAAGCATACCCATAACATGATTAAGCCACCACCATGCTTGAAAATATGAAGGGTGGTACTCAGTGATGTGTTGTGTTGGATTTGCCCCAAACATAATGCTTTTGTTTTCAGGACAAAAAGTTAATTTCTCTGCCACATATTTTGCAGTATTAGTTTAGTGCCTTATTGAAAACAGGATGCCTTTATTCTGTTTTTATTCTGTACAGGCTTCCTTCTTTTCACTCTGTCATTTATGTTAGTATTGTGGATTAACTACAATGTTGTTGATCCATCCTCAGTTATCTCAAAATCACCATTGGCCTCATGGTGAAATCCCTGAGTGGTTTCCTTCCTCTCCAGCAACTGAGTTAGGAAGGGTGCCTGTATCTTTGTAGTGACTGGTTGTTTTGATACACCATCCAAAGTGTAATTAATAACTGCAGCATGCTCAAAGAGATGTTCAATGTCTGTTTTTTTACCCATCTACCAAAAGTGTGCTTTTTAAAACATTGGAAAACCTCCCTGTTCTTTGAGCTTGAATCTGTGCTCAGACCTAATTGTATGTGTATGTGTGGGGTACAGAGATGAGGTAGTCATTTAAAAATAATGTTAAACACTATTATTGCACACAGAGTGAGTTCATGCAACTTATTATGTAACTTGCCATAGCAAAAGGGTTGAATACTTATTGACTCAAGGCATTTTAGCTTTTAATTTTTAATTGATTTGTAAACATTTCTAAAAACGTAATTCCACTTCAACATTATGGCGTATTGTGTGTAGATCAGTGACACAACATCTCAGGTTGTAACAAAACAAAATGTGGAAAAAGTCAAGGGGTGTAAATAATTTCTGAAGGCACTGTATATGTTTTTGACCACATATGAGGAATTGAAGTGCTTTTGTGCTTTACCTTAAAAACTCCCTAGCTCATGAGGCAGGTTTGACAGTAATGTGTGATTGAGTTTGACTTGATAGTTTCATTTGACACACACACACAACATGAAAGGTGGCTTTCGAATGAGTGCCAGTCTAAACATGTGGGCAGTGGAGGAGTGATGTCATTGGCATATGAGAGGAGAGAACATTTCTCTACTTTACACAGGCTCACCATGGACACACTGTACTGCAGAAAGATGAGAAGCAGGGAGGGGGGAGAGAAGTAGAGAAGGAAGGAGAGAGGTAGAGATAGAGAGAGGGGGGGAGAGAGAGAGGGAGGAGAGGGGGAAGGAAAGAGAGGGAGAGAGAGAGGGAAGGAGAGAGAGGGAGAGAGAGCGAGGGAAGAAGAGAGAGAGGGAGAGAGAGGGAAGGCAAAAGAGGGAAGGAGGGAAGGAGAGAGAGAGAGAAGGAAGGAAAGAGAGGGAGCGAGAGAGAGAGGGAAGGAGAGGGAAGGAGAGAGAGAGGGAGAAAGAGTGAGGGAGAGAGAAAGAGAGGGGGAAGGAGAGAGAGTGAAGGAGAGAGAGGGAGCGAGAGAGGGAAGGAGAGATAGGGAGAGAAAAGGGAGAGAGAGGGGAAAGATTGAGAGATTTACGATTTATGATTTGATTTATGATTTTTATTAGGAACCCCATTAGCCTGATGCCAATGGTGACAGTCTTCCTGGGGTCCGGCACTTAACAAAAAAGACGTTACAGGCAAAAATACTTTACAATTTCCATACATTTAAAACATAGACGTTACAGACTTATATATTCACTGAGTATTCAAAACATGAACACTGTCTCTTTCCATGACATAGACTGACCAGGTGAATCCAGGTGAAAGCTATGATCCCTTATTGATGTTAAATCCACTTCAATCAGTGTAGATGAAGGGGAGGAGACAGGTTAAAGAAGGATTTTTAAGTCTTGAGATAACTGAGACATGGATTGTGTATGTGTGCCATTCAGAGGGTGAATGGGCAAGACAAAAGATTTAAGTGCCTTTGAACGGGGTATGGTAGTACGTGCCAGGCGCACCAGTTTGTGTCAAGAACTGCAGCGCTGCTGGGATTTTCACGCTCAACAGTTTCCTGTGTATATCAAGAATGGTCCAACACCCAAAGGACATCCAGCCAAAGGACACAACTGTTGGAAGCATTGGAATCAACTTGGGCCAGCATCCCTGTGAGTGACGGCAAAAGCCTCTTGGCTGGCATGAGACAGGGAGGGAGGGAGGGAGGGAGGGAAGGAGAGAGAGAGAGAGAGAGCAAAAGAGAGTGTGTGAGAGAGAGAGCAACAGACAGACAGCGACATGTGATGGGTCTTTATTGAGAAGAGAGAAAGCGACTTTCTCTCTCTCTCTCTCTCACTCTGCTTCTGGGAAAATATTACCATGCATGACCAATAACTCATAAATCACTAGATACTATACGAAGAAGCATATGATGGTCTGGCCACATGATAAATACTGGGTGGGATTATTAGGACAGTTTAAGCTTTGAGTGTATCTAAGTAGAATAGCAGGGAGAGGGTATTCTGAAGGTGCCAAGGCTATATATAGTAGGCTAGTTAGTGGCTGGTACATAAGAGTAAAAGTATAAATCAGAGGATACTAGCACTATGCCTGTAGAAACTGTACTAGACACAGATGTATACATCAACACCAGCAGGTAACTAGAGAAGCCAAAAATAATGTGGAACTTGAATGAAAAAAAACAGCCAAATGGCTGTCCTCATAGAAGAACAATTTTTGGTTCCAGGTAGAACTCTTTTTGGAACCCAAAAGAGTTCTACGTGGAACCAAAAGGTTTCTACCTGGAACCAACAATGGTTCTTTAAAGGGTTCAATAGCTGTTAGGTGAAGGATGGAGCGAGGGAGGGAGGGAGGCCATGTGGGTGTTGGGCAGTTATTAAAACAAAGACTCAATCCAATGTGTTCTAAAAACAAGTCATGGGTGCCCCCGATACACACACACACACACAAAAGATCAACCGTGCGTGATGTGGAATGTAGCATCCGACTAATACAGACCTCTAACACTAACCTATAAATAATGAAGTGACTGATTGGAAAGTGGAGAAAGTTAAGTAACTCAATTTGTCCTTATAAGTAGGGAAACTAGCTAGGCCAATTGATTATTATTAAAAACATTTTTTTTTTGGGGGGGGGGGGGGGGGTAGATCAGCTTAACTATTGCAGATATATTGTAGCTTCCATCAATGTAGTCTGCATCATTTCCAATCCCCCACATATTTCTGTAAATATATATTTATATACAGTAACACTCAAAAGTTTGGGCACACCTACTCATTCAAGGGTTTTTCTTAATTTTTACTATTTTCTACATTGTTGAATAATAGTGAAGACATCAAAACTATTAAATAACACATATGGAATCATGTAGTAACCAAAAAAGTTGACACCCTTTGCCTTGATGACAGCTTTGCACACTCTTGGTATTCTCTAAACCAGCTTCATGAGGTAGTCACCTGGAATGCATTTCAATTAATAGGTGTGCCTTGTTAAAAGTTCATTTGTGGAATTTCTTTCCTTCTTAATGCGTTTTGGGCCAATCAGTTGTGTTGTGACAAGGTAGGAGTTGGTATACAGAAGACAGCCCTATTTGGTAAACGACCAAGTCCATATTATGGCAAGAACAGCTCAAATAAGCAAAGAGAAACGACAGTCCATCATTACTTTAAGACATGAATGTCAGTCAATCCGGAACATTTCAAGAACTTTGAAAGTTTCTTCAAGTGCAGTCATAAAAACATCAAGCGTTATGATGAAACTGGCTCTCATGAGGACCACCACAGTAAAGGCAGTGTTACCTCTGCTGCAGAGCATAAGTTCATTACAGTTAACTGTACCTCAGATTGCAGCCCAAATAAATGCTTCACAGAGTTCAAGTAACAGACACATCTCAACATCAACTGTTCAGAGGAGACTGCGTGAATCAGGCCTTCATGGTCGAATTGCTGCAAAGAAACCACTACTAAAGGACACTAATAAGAAGAAGAGACTTGCTTGGGCCAAGAAACCTGAGCAATGGACATTAAACCGGTGGAAATCTGTCCTTTGGTCAGATGAGTCCAAATTTTGGATTTTTGGTGCCAACCGCTGTGTCTTTGTGAGACGCAGAGTAGGTGAACAGATGATCTCTGCATGTGTGGTTTCCATCGTGAAGCATGGAGGAGGAGTGATGGTGTGGGGGTGCTTTGCTGGTAACACTGTCTGTGATTTAATTAGAATTCAAGGCACACTTAACCAGCATGTCTACCACAGCTTTCTGCAGCGATACGCCATCCCATCTGATTTGTGCTTAGTGGGACTATCATTTGTTTTTCAACAGGACAATGACCCAAAACACACCTCCTAAGGGCTATTTGACCAATAAGGAGAGTGATGGTGCTGCATCAGATGACCTGGCCTCCACAATCCCCTGACCTCAACCTAATTGAGATGGTTTGGGATGAGTTGGACAGCGGAGTGAAGGAAAAGCAGCCAACAAGTGCTCAGCATATGTGGGAACTCCTTCAAGACTGTTGGAAAAGCATGCCTCATGAAGCTGGTTGAGGGAATGCCAAGAGTGTGCAAAGCTGTAATCAAGGCAAAGGGTGACTACTTTGTAAAATATCAAATACACTTTTTTGATTACTACATGATTCCATATGTGTTATTTCATAGTTTTGATGTCTTCACTATTATTCTACAACGTAGAAATAGTCAAAATAAAGAAAAACCCTTCAATGAGTAGTTGTGTCCAAACTTTGACTGGTACTGTATTTTAAAAACCCTGCGTATCTTCATTTCCATAATTAACAAATAATATGCGGAATAACGTAGGCAGTTCATGCAAAGGATTGTTAGCTTATTGTGTTTCATCCTATATTGTCCCTAAAATCAGCAACAGATGTGGGATACACACACACACACACACACACACACACACAC
>NC_074685.1:15016411-15123911 GCF_029448725.1 Salvelinus fontinalis
CTGTTATACACTGTTACACTCAGGGCAGGACAGGCAGAGAGATGGGCCTTTACTCCTAACTGTTCTACCACGCTGACTCAGCCAATCACAGTTCAGAGGTTAAGCCTCCATCTCTGCATACCCATGGCCAGACAGATAGAGGGATGAACATACGGAACAGACAGACAGGAGGCTGAGGCTCCTGGAGAGAGAGAGCGAGAGAGAGCGAGAGAGAGAGAGAGAGAGAGAGAGAGAGAGAGAGCGAGAGAGCGAGAGAGCGAGAGAGAGAGAGAGAGAGAGAGAGAGAGAGGGGTAGGCAACATCTAGCTGACTGGCTTTAGACCAAGTCTTGCTAGTGTGACTCCTCTTGGTGTAGAACCAAGGCATACAAAAATGTCCATTAATTATAATCCACACAATAATTCACATTTCCTGTTGCTGCAGGATTATTTTCCTACTGTACCAAACTGGCTCAAATTAAGATTCTACTTTATAGTGACCTACTACATCTCATTTTCAAGTCATCAATCTGATGGATTGATCAATGGATCATTCCTAATAGGTATGGTTTACTCCTCACCTCCAAAACGCTATGTAAATGCTTCTCCTGTGTTTTCAAGTGGTGGCTGTGTTTCTCGATATGGTTTCTTAAATTCCCAGTCCAAAGTAAGAGCACTACTGCAGTGGTCCCAAATGTGTTGGCCCGTGACTCGATTTTGATTTAAAAAAATGTGCGACCCCACCATGTAAAAATAGTGATGTAATCAAAGGCCAATGTTTACTTTGGGGCTATGACAGTCTATTACAAATCAGTCTGACAGTACGTTTGACAGTATTCAATCTGAAGGAAGTATGGTTTGAAGTAACTGAAATGCATCAGAAAGGTATTGGGAAGTTCAGAAGATCATCAGGCAATCATTTTGTATGATCTTCAGTGTCATCATTGATGATTTTCTTTTCCCCCTCTGATTTAGTGGCTGATCCTGTCCACTCTGTTCTAATGAGTCTTGAACAGCTTGTGGTCATTGTAGAGGGAAACAGAAGAGACACGTGTTCCTGAGAGTCTTGTCTTTTCAGTGATGGGGTCATAATATGTTGTAGCGTAGCCCTTTTTTGCAGTCAAATTACCTAGTGGCCTCATGGGTGGAATGTTATTAATATCTTTCATAATTTCATAATGAATAAACATTTTATTTAAATGTACTCTGAAAATCTGGTGTTTATATGTCAAACGGTTGTATTATATTTCAGTCTTCTGTGATGTACAGTATAAAGTGTAATATTGGGATACAAACTCAAAGTACATTTCAACTCTATATCTGACATGGTATAGGTCTCTTCTTTAAGCCCATAATCGTGTGTGTGAGGTATATACTTTTGTTTCAAAGTAGATTTGTTTAAGACTACCAAGAATCACTCTGTGACCCTGATTTAACCAACTGCAGTAAAAAGTTAAACCATTCAGAAGAGCCACATCTGTAGGAATAAAAGAGAAACCACTGTTAATTACAACCGCATCTACCGGCTATTGGAGGTTACTGATGTAACCCCGGTTCTATGAACCAAGCGCGATTATTGTCATTTTTTTCAGAGATTCTCTTCTGATCCCATTTTCAAATAAGGCAACCCCGTATGGTGTTGCGACCAATGGTTTGGGAAATGACGGGCTACTGTCTTATACAGCCTATAGTCAACTACAGTACACCCTCTGAGCCCTCTGGTAAATCATTTCTCTGATATAGGTGAAGTACTGTGACAGTGTGCAGAAATGAAGGAGGCAGAGATAAATCGATTTGGAGCTACAGTCTTTCCAGGGCTCAGAGGAAATGGTCAATGTCAGGAGGAAACTTTTAGCATGGAACTCTCTCTTCCAGAGCGTTTTTCTCTTTCTCTTTTCTCTCTCTTTTTCTCTGTCTGTTCTAATGGGAGGGAGGTAAAAAAGGAGGAGGGAGTACAGTAAAGTGTGTGACTGTGTGTGTGCGTGTGCTCCCTTGCGTGTGTCTGTGTGTGTGCGTGACTCTTCGTGTGTGTGCCCTCTACTGCTTTAGGAGAGTAGTTCAATGTTTTTATGGAGCGTGTGTTGAGGGCTGTATGGGGCCTCCTGCAGAGGCTCTTACACAGCCTGATAAAGAAGAATGGACGAGAGCTGGATATGAGGTTTGAATGAGGGCTGTAGGGATGGATGAGGTTTTATTTGGCATAATAAAGAGGAATGGATGCAGGGTAGAGCATTTCAGTATGACCTTTCTTTCCAATACTTTGAGTGTTGGATTAAGCCGGCCAGATGATGGGCGAGGTTTGCACTTTTGGGACTATTCCATTTCTCAACCAAGTGCAATGACAGAGAAGGCAAAATACAGAGACCTATGTCTAGATGAACTGTTCCACAACAAACAGAACACACCCCTGACCTTGAGTAACTAACTCTCCCTTTCCTTAGTTACACAACACTGTAAGGAGCCTGGGAGCTAATCTGGCCTTCTAAAAGGCTCACACTGCCTTAATCCCAATCCACAGGACACACATGCCCCAACCCCATCATTAACCCCAGCTAGCAGCTGGTCACTGTACAACTAAAACCTGTCTCAGCTCTCTACACAAGGCCTGGACACAAGAACCTCCACCCACACACTTCTATTAGGTTCAAAGTGTTATATAAATGCGCTGTCCTTATGCCATGTTGTGTCATGTGGTGTGTCCCTAAAAACATCATGCAATGATAGATCACATCCCATTCAGATACAGCTAAATCACATCCCATGGAGATACAGACACAGTCACATTTTATGTAGATAGAGATACTCCACTGGGCACAGATGACAATTCAACGTCTATTTCACACGTTGATTTAACCAGTGGGTGCCCAGTGGGACTTGTTTACAGATCTGGCTTCAAATATATGTATTTGATTATGTGTTATTTAAATTCTTATTTTCTGTATATTTGACTATTTTCAAATAATGTGGTCGGAATCAACTACTTCTATTGGAAGTATTTTCAAATAATTTCCTATAAATAGCCTACTATTTCAAAGTATTTTCAACTACTTATTTCAAAAATTATTTCAAATACCTGGGTTATTAAATGCATAGGAGTGTATTTGAGTATTTTCATATACATGCCAATACTTTCCAAGCGTATTTCTAAATACATTCCAATAATCAACAACATGTGTTTTCATATACAAAATATCTGAATACTTAATAAGAAATGTATGTGAAAGTAAGATTATTTGAACCCAGGTCTGCTTGTTTTATGCGTTTGCTTTATTCTGGGATTATGAACACTAACAATGACTGGTTGTAAGCAGCTCTGAGCAACAGCATGCCAAACGACTGAAATGGAAACGAAAATTTACACCCAAAAGTCATTATGGCAAATGACTCTGATTAGGCTTTCTAATCACTTCCTGTTCTGTGCCATTCAAAATGGCCACCACTCCAATGCCTCTTGTAGCTTGAAGAAGAGAGAAACTGCCCACGATGGGCTCTACCCCTGAACATGTAACTTCACTGAATGCATAACAAAATACAGCAGACTCTTGATAATTGACAGAGAGTGGGCACTAAACTGGAGCATGCTGTTATCAGGAGAAATACAATGTAGAGTGCAGTTTTACCTGAATAGGTTCTTGGGTCAGTCTCATAGGTCCTATACACTCTTCTGTGGCTGATACCTGAAACACAACCAGAGAGAGAGAGAATGAGTTCATGTTCAAACAAAACAACAAAACAATGAACACCAAGAGTAAACAAAGAGAGAGCAGAAGTAAAAACTGAAATGTAGAAAACAGAGAAACAGAGCACTGCTTACCATTTGACCCTCTCCTTCGAGTACCATACATGCCCTGCACCTCTCTCTCGATACTGCTTTTCCTCCTCTCTCTCTCTCTGATCCTCTCAAAGAATTAATACTCCATACTGTAGGTAAGTCCATAGGCAGGTATTCCTCAGGAAAAGACAAAAGCTCCACACTCCCGGGAAAACCTTCTTTAGCTTACTGAACCCTGTTACTGTATCACCTAGCAGGAAGGATTTCTGGCTACTGAACTGTTGACTAACGGAGCGGCTTAGGACGTTCCACACTCAGACACACACACACACGTACACGCACACAACATATTAGTGACGCAGCAAGAGCAGATCCATTACAAGCCTATTTACAGAGTATTAAGGGCTCTACTGGCTGGATGCAGACAGACAGGTGTATGTCAGTAATGCCATGTGGAGGAGCAGTACTAACACTGTTGATAGACTGTAGCTAACGCAGCTTCAAAAATGACATGTACACTACAGTACATCACATCACAGGCAATGACATCTCACACCAATACCTCACCCAATATGATCACGTTGACAAGTCTCTACATATGCAGAATGTCAAAATGACCCATATCTGTCTCTGTGCCTCTTTGGACATCAGTCATTAACTGCTTATGTCATCATCATCACAGCTCAATGACTCACTAGCTGTGAGTTAATTGTCCCTCTTGGCCCCCCAACAGAGTTGAGTGAGGCCAGCTCTGGTTTGCTGCGGTCACATCAGATCGATGAGGGGTTGTTTGTGTTTGTTGGACGTTAGTTAGGATCTGATGTATGGCCAATGTTGTATGGTGATTATTACCAACAATGAGCTCATTAGGGTCTCTGTGCCCTGTCCCTGTCGCTGTCTCTGTCCCTGTGCCCGTCTCCGTGCCTGTCTCTGTGCTCGTCCCCATCTCTGTTCCTGTCCCCATCTCTGTCCCTGTCGCTGTCCCCGTCTCTGTCTCTGTGCCTCCTCTGGTCCCTGAACTATGTAGGTGTAGCAGGACGGAAAGGGGCATAGATGGGTGTATAGAGAGCCTGAAGCAGTGACGGCTTAGAGCATAAAACTCTCTACGACCTCTCTTTAAAAAAATCTCTCACTCTCTCTCTCCCTCCCTTCTCTCTCTCTCCCTCCCTCCCTCCCTTCTCTCGCTCTCTCCCTCCCTTCTCTCTATGTCTCCCTCTCTCTTTCCATTCCTGTCATATTTTTTTTTACCTCTCTCTCGGTCTCTCTCTTTTCATGTAGTGTCCAATCATTTCCCCTCTCTCAGTATGCACCAAAGCTAACACTAGCCTATGTTTTTCCACAGTGCTGTGTGTGTGTGTGTGTGTCTGTGTATGCTGCAGCTCTGGCTCAGATAAAAGACTATGGCACCCTGAAAGCTCTCAGATACATTAGCTAACCCCTTAACACACATACATATACATTACACGACACATGCACACACACTCTCTCACACAAAAACAAAAAAAAACTTGCATCCTTTCCACTTCAAATTCTCTTTTAGCCTTTCATCAGACCACCTGGTAGCTGAGACCTGTCTGCCTGCCTGCCTGCCTGCCTGCCTGTCTGTCTGTCTGTCTGTCTGTCTGTCTGTCTGTCTGTCTGTCTGTCTGTCTGTCTGTCCATCTGTCCGTCTGTCCGTCCTGAATGTAGAAGAGGCCAGGTACATACTGTAACAGAGAACACAAGAGTACCATCTACCTGTGGGTGTGTGTACACGTGTGTGTGTATGTGTGTGTGTGTGTGTGTGTCCATAAGCAGTACAACAGGGTCAAGGGAAACGGGGATACCTAGGTCACATATAACATGTCAAAACAACAGGTACACATCTCTCTCTTTCTGCGTTCAGGACAACATTCAGTTGAACAACATAAAACAAATGCAGTGAGACTCAGTGAGTAACTTACATACATACTGCTCATTATGGGTTTACCTGCTCTAACTACTGTATCAGCTACCAACCAACCATACCTCCCATTTCCATAGAAATATATTACCAATATCTTAGGCTTCTGTAAAGCAGAGAATACGCTTCTGTAACAATGTTAACAACTGGTTCGTAAAATGTCCTTTTTTTCTCACCACATGTTGAAATGAACCACTGAATATCTCTATTTGACTCTAATATGATTAAAAGTCTCTTATTATCAGTTCATGTTCTTCATCATGATGAACAGACTTTGAGGGACTTACTGACTGTGAGCCATTATGGAAGTAACATTATACAATGTCTTCTTACCATGCAGTGTGATCTAACATGGGGAAGCACGGTCTGGACAGACTTAGATAACACTCTACATGGTCTGCATGATACAAGACACTTATCAACATGTAGTAAGACCTAATGAGACCACGATATGAATTAAGCATTAGAGACCAAGAACGTTTATAAATTGTACCAGTAATTCACAGAAGTGAAGTAGCAGAGGAACCAGGAACTGGGAATACAATGAGGGTTAATTCCCTAAACACAGCAGAGTAATTTTCCACAGTCTTGTCCCATAAAGAACAACCAGTTATACTCAGAATCATCTGACTGCTGCTACTGTTGGGTGAGGGCATTTTGACACGCACACACAAACACACGCACACCCACGCACGTGACGCATGCACACACACACACACACGTTTGTTTTACTATACTTGTGAGGACCTAAAAATGTATTCCCATTCAAAATCATATTTTCCCTGACTCCTAACCCTAACCCTTAACCATAACCTTAACCCCAAACCTAACCCTAACTCTTAACCCCAAACCTAACTCCTAACCCTAACCCTTAACCTAACCTTAACCTTAACCCCAAACTCTAAACCTAACTCTTATCCTAACCTTAACCCCAAACCTAACCCTTAACCTAACCATAACATTAACCCCAAACCCAACCCTAACTCCTAACCATAACCTTAATTCTAACCCTAACCTTAATTTGTACCCTAACCTTAAACCTAACCCCTAAGCCTAAAATAGCCTTTTTCTTTGCGGGGAGCGGCAAAATGTCCCCACTTGTCCAAATATGACTTGTTTTAATATCTTTGGGAGGACTTCTGGTCCCCACAAGGATAGTAAAACCAAATCACACACACACACAAACAAAATCTATGCACGGACACACACCCTTATCACCATAGCAGTCCTATAGAGGAATATTAGTGTGTGTTTATCTTTCACCTAAAGCTTAATACCAACAAGCACACTTCTTTCCACCTCTCAACCTCTCCCCAGATGGTTAGAAGGAGCCGAAGCACTGAGCTCGAGTGCACAAAAAACAACTAACTCTCTGCTCTATGACACATATGACCCCAATAAATAAACATGATTTGCTTTTCTGTATAGGTCATTGAATTTAATTTCTTTGAACCCCCCTTAAAGGACATCTATTTCATAATAGGCCTAATTTAATGGCCTTCATATAGTTGGTAGACTTTGTCCAGAAGGGCCCCCCATAAAATTAGCTTCTCAGAAGTTCTAGTCTTTGTTCACAAGACCCTGTGACTGGGGTGACCAGTGTCTGGGTGTGGGTGTGTGTGGATGTGTGTGTGTGTGTGTGTGTGTGTGTGCGTGCGTGCGTGCGTGCGTGCGTGCAGAAGAATCTCTTTGTCTTCTTCTACATTGAGTCATGACACGAGTCTAGGTTTAAATGGGTTAAATGCACCAATCAATGCCATGTCATTGGTGCTCTCTGCTTTCTGCTCAGAGAAAAAGCCCTCTGCTTCCAGCGCAACTAATGACTAGTAATGGTATTCCATCTAACGGCCTTCTGGAAACTAAGCTAGAATGGAACGGTCTCTCTCCAAGTGCAGATGCACATGACATGCCTCTGAGTCTGACCGGTGGACAATGACAACTATGTCCACACTAGAATGATTACCATGTTAATTTGGCCTCTCTCTAATAGTTGCTTATATGTTCGGATTGCAAAGCCTCTTGAATGAATAATAATACATCATTATTTATTCAACTTACATAGCACTTTTCATTACATAAATATTCTCAACATGCTTTAAAGCAACAACAACAAAAACAAGTAATTCATGAAAAAGTTAATGAGAGTGTCGGGAAAGTGATGGGGATCTAGCTGAGTTCTATGGAGGGTTTGTGTTAGTGATATGTTGTACTTGTGACAGAGGTCATGACCCAAAAGACCAAGAGTCATTACTTATGCAGATATTAAGAAAAGTAAACAAAAATGTGTTACACACCGTGTACACACGAGCTACAGCACCTGTTCAAAAAATTAACTAATCATCGTTTTCCTTGAATTAGGTTTGTTAGTGCTGGCCTGCAACAAAAAAGACTGCCAGATGGCCTGACGACACAGGCTGTGGGCGAAGCCCTGGAGGAGAGAGTGTACAGAGTACAGGGCAACATGATCAGCCCTCTCACATGTGACTGTTCACACTGTTCACATCACAACCCTGCTCTGCCCTGTCCGCCTGGGTAAACAACCACTGTAGCAACACAACAAGACACAGACACACACAGCCGGGTTTTGGTGACCAATAGTATCAATGATACATTCTCATCCCAAGAAGACAGAGAGAGAGAGATCAAGAAAGAGAGTGAGAAAGAGAGAGCAAGAGAGAGACAGAGAGGAAGAGAGAGAGAGAGTGTGAGAGAGGAAGAGAGTGAGTGAGAGAGAGAAAGAGAGACGAAGATATACCACATTCTTACATCTCTATCCCTCTCCCTCATCTATCCTCAACTCATGATACAGTTATATAAAGGCCATTAAGTTATTAGGCCATAGTGGGATGTTACTGTGTGAGGTTTGGGACCTCTCTGTCATATGGCCTACATAGCACTGTCTCAAACTGATGCCATTAGAGATGAGCAATATCAGTCTGTTAGTCAGTCAGTCAATGAATCGGTCGGTCTGTCTGTATTTATCAATTAGTCAATCACTGTTTATTTGTATAGCGCTCTATGTACACCTATACATTTGTACATTTGTCACATAGTTCTTATCAGCAACCCAAAGTGCTTTATGATGCATGACTGAGACCCAGATGGTACAAGTGTCACTAAACTATTTTGAACAATGAGCTTTTATGAGTTAAATTATAAAGTTAATTATCTTGGACTACACTTTCACCATGGTGCTACTCTCACTCACTCACTCACTCACCCACCCACCCACCCACCCACCCATCCACCCACCCACCCACTCACTCACTCACTCACTCACTCACTCACTCACTCACTCACTCACTCACTCACTCACTCACCCTAACCCCAACCCTTCAAAAAGAAAGTTGTGTTTATGACACCAGATGACAAATGTCACCAGATGAGATCTTCCATCCCTATCTTCTATGAATGTATGATTAATCATTCCAGCTACCTAGGATATGTCTGGGCTATGCCCCAAACCCAGCGCACGATATTTACATATTTCTACCTCATCACGCTGATGGATCACAAACAATCATAAGAAATTCCATGAACACAAAACAATCACATTATTCATGAATGATATCAGACTAGCTATCCCCCATGCAAGACAGAATGAGATTCGTGTATAATTGGTTTTAAAGCAGATACTTGATAAGATACTAGAATATAATGGCCTTCTGAATAGCTTCATTCATTCCTTGTGATTGTGAAAAAGCAAACCCCTATCTACCTTGACACTGGTGTGACTGGTCTGTGTCTCGGCCTCGATGCAGATGTGTCCCCCGCTGTTCCCTCTCCTCTCTCCGTGAGATTTGTTCCGGGACTGCCTGGTCTGGTAAGTGATTACCGAGGGGATGGTGTCGGCCGCGTCCGTCTTAATGAACAGCCCATGGAGGGTGGCCGCGGTGCCCTGGGATATAGTGGTGGTCTGGTGCGGAGAGTTGGACTCGTCCGAGTCTCGGCAGTAGATCACGCCGCTCTGGGAGACGTGAATGCTGGGAGCGCAGCCCATGCCTCACCGCTGGTCCGGAGCCAGATCTCAGATGACAGTAAACAGCGCTCTCTCTGAGTTATCACTGTCCCGGATGCCTGCCGCTGCGCTGTGGCCGCTGTTCTCTCCGATCATCGGCTGCTCCTTGTTGTCTCTCACCTCTCCCTCGTTGGCCGGTTGAGTACGTCAAGAGAGAACGAAAGGTGTTTCATCTCTTTAATATCGCCGCTGAGCTTCTCGGCTCCGTTAATTAATTAATGCATGCGCTCCTCCATCCGTTATTTGGAGTTGAATGTAATTTCCTCTGTGATATTCCCTAGTGCTGCAGCGTTCAAATCCACTCCATTTAGTGAAAAATGATCATCATTGACGTTATTATGTATTACAGCATACAGGCCTAGACGTTATGTCATTTCATGGCTCGCAATAATGTTGATTAATGATATGATCTTCTCTAGACTATATAGCCCAGGCTGTGCGAACGTAACCATTTGCAACCATCAGGCTATCCTTATGTTGGTGGCGTAACAAAGACGCTATTTTTCTCCTTATCCTTTTCATCATCATATTGATTGGATTAAAAAAACGCCGCGTGAAATCGCTGTATCACACTGGCTAATTTCCTCTTCATCTGGCCATCGCATTTTATTGTCTGAGGTCTCTCTCTCTCTCTCATCCACACATCATCGTAGGCTGCTGTCATCCAATCCAGGGCTCATCGCAGTTGGTCACCACTGGTCAGCAGTTTCCTCCCCGCATTTCCTGGCGGTGTGAATGGATCCAAATCATTTCCAAAATTGAAGATTGAGCCTATGTCAACTAGAGACATGATCTATTATCTGACAATCTATCTAAGAGGCTATTCATCAATTTGGCTATTTCACGTGCCACTGCAATTATACACAAACACAGACAAGAGACGATAGACAAATAATTTGATTAAAAAACGGTGTGTGCGTGTGTATGTGTGTGTGTGTGAGAGAGAGACAGAGAGAGAAAGAGAGAGATATGGTTGTAAGAGATTGTGTGTGTGTGTGTGTATGCATAGTCCGCACACACATCAGACATCACACACATCTCATCAGAGGTGGCATCCTAATGGTAACCAGGTCAAACTCTGGAACCTAGTTGTAACAGGGACCTTAAGGGTTGCCCTATTGCCTGGGGCAATTGCACTGAGCAGTCGGGTGAGTTGAGCCTGCTCTAAAGTTGCCCCAGGTGAGTTTATTTTACTGAAAACAACAACACTGTACACTGTTAAAATAGTATAGCCATGTAGTGTAGTACACATACACTGATATCTGGTGTTTGAATATAAACCCAATGTAAGTGTTAAAATACACTGAATGTATTTCAAAACAGAATGGAAGTACTCTGAAACACTAATTCTCTTGTGCTACTTTTTATTTCTTACTTTAGTTTATTTAGTAAATTTCTTCTCAACTGTATTTCTTGAACTGCATTGTTGGTTAAGGGCTTGTAATCAAGCATTTCATGGTAAGGTCTACTACACCTGTTGTATTCAGCGCATGTGACAAATACAATTTGATTTGATTTAATTTAAAAGTACTTCTTCAATCTCAATATTGGTGGGGGGAGGGGGGTTTGTCTTGTAAAAACCATTGTTGGTGTTTCAGTGGATGTAAGGTAGCATCAAAACAAAACGGTGTACTTGATCATTGATCATACTGTGTACAATGATTTTGAAATGCCAATGGTTATTGCATAAATGGCTCATAATGTCTGGAATCAAACACGTGGTTTCCATGTGGTTGATACCATTCAATCGAATCCATTCCAGCCATTATTATGAGCCGTCCTCCCCTCAGCAGCCTCCAGTGATGTAGTTGTCTGTCATATTGAGGTATCTAGCTATAAATTAATCCTGATCAATCAAATGGATAGGTATAAGAAATAATGGGATTTCCAAATGCCCTTAACTAGGTGTCTTCGCTAGACAGAGAGAGAGGGGGGAGAGGAAGAAATGGTGAAAGATGGAGAGAGAGAAACAGAGAAAGTTATTTTGCAATGTTTGCTTTACTTGACCACAGCAGAGTTCAATATTATAGAATGTGTGTCAGTATTCTTACAAATATGAAAATCTGTATACTGTATGACACAGATACGGGTAAGAATAAAGTAATCTTCTCTCTAACACTTTAAATGTTTGGGGTGGACCTCATCGGACCACTTCAAATGTTAGGGGTGGAGCTCATTGGACCACTTTGAATGTTAGGGGTGGAGCTCATCGGACCACTTTAAATGTTTGGGGTAGACCTCATCAGACCACTTTGAATGTTAGGGGTGGACCTCATCGGACCACTTTAAATGTTAGGGGTGGACCTTATCGGACCACTTCAAATGTTAGGGGTGGAGCTCATCGGACCACTTTGAAGGTTAGGGGTGGAGCTCATCGGACCACTTTAAATGTTTGGGGTAGACCTCATCAGACCACTTTGAATGTTAGGGGTGGACCTCATCGGACCACTTTAAATGTTAGGGGTGGACCTCATCGGACCACTTTAAATGTTAGGGGTGGAGCTCATCGGACCACTTGAAATGTTTGGGGTAGACCTCATCGGACCACTAAATGTTAGGGGTGGAACTCATCGGACCACTTTGAATGTTATGGGTGGACCTCATCGGCCCACTTTGAATGTTAGGGGTGGACCTCATCGGACCCTTCACGAAATCCAGGAATGGCAACAGCTGGTTTCTGATGGCGACTGATCAGTTTACCAAGTGGGTGGAGGCAATACCCATTAAGGTCAGTAAATGAAGACTACGTGCTTAACTCTAAATTCCCTTCTGTAACCCATTAAAAAGGGTGCTTGGAACAAAAAATAGATTTTTGTTTGTATGATACCCATCAAGGACGAGACTGACGAGGCAACCTCCAAGGCGATGATGGACATCTTCAACCCACGGTTCACCCAAGATTGACTTAGTGGTGTTTGTCTATTGATATTAATATATAACGTACTTTCAGATTACGGAAACCCCACCTGATGTGGTGGAAGTTGAAGTATGGACTGAGAAGGATGTGGAGGTTTTTGACCAGGTAAAAATTATTGTCCGCTCTTAATTTATTTTCTGGCCCTCCCAGAGATATTTAAGAAATGTATTTGTAATATGAAATATAATTGCATTTATTCCTGTTATCAATCAAGTTGAGACTGAACATTGAAAAGGCGCAGGAGAAACAGAAGGAGAGCTACCGGAGCAGAATCACGAAGGGGACCATGTGCTACGACACCCGGGCAAATTACTTGGTTTGCAAGAAGGACAAAAGGAAGACGAGACCTGGGAAACCACGATGCTCCTAGCTGGGGTCACCATCTGTTAAGGTGAATATAAAACATCTCATATAATAACTATTTGCATTTTCACAGAAAATAACCTGAAGCTAGTTTTAGTTTCCCTAACACTGATATTGTTCTGTCTTCCTAGGGTTACCTCGGTGGAAGCCACCAATCTTCTCCAGTTGGAGCAGTTGGACGATCGACCACTGAAAGCACTGACACCGTACACTTCAGTGAAGCTCAATAGACAAAGTATGTTAAGCTTAAGCTTTGGTTGACATTTGAGAAAGCAAGAACTGGTAGTTATGCTGAGCTTATAAAAATGTACCTCTTCAATTTACCTCTCCAAATGACTTTAGGACCTTCGACTGGCCGAGCCCCCCAGGAGGTATCCCATACACCAGAACCAGTGAGTTCGGATCAGTCTGATATTCTGTGCTCTGAGTCGGAGAGGGATCAGCTTGAGGTAGGCTATACCTTCCAAAAGTGTTGAAAAGTACATATCTCCCATATATAACACTGCACTAAACCATAAAATGTTCTCACGTTGATATAGCATCGGACGCTAACAGTTTATCGAATCCCATTGTGACGCAGAGGGTGACACTTTTTGGCCGGAAGACATTATGTGGCATGACAGGCCCGTGTAAGTAAGCATTTCACTGTTTGTCCCCACCTGTTGTTTACAAAGCATGTGATGATGAACATTTTATTTGACTCAGGTCAGAGACATTAGCAGGATGGATTGGTGGATGGCAATGAACCCTGGGCTGAAGTTGTGTATATATTTAACTAGGCAAGTCAGTTAAGAACAAATTCTTACTTACAATGACAGCCTACAGGGGAACAGTGGGTTAACTGCCTTGTTCAGGGGCAGAACGACAGATATTTACTTTGTCAGCTCGGGGATTCAATCCAGCAACCTTTCGGTGACTGGCCCAACACTGCCATGTACAAGTTCGTATAAGTGCTACTGCTAACATTAGCAGTCATTGCTGGTAATTTTTTCATAATGTGAAATAAAATGCTATATTTCCCTAGATTTAGAAGAATAACAAATACCTTACAGATCTTTGAACTGGCTTTATCATTGTAAAAAAAGTTAAACATCTATTAATGTTTTGTTGTCATTTAATAATTTGGGAAAAAAAAGATAAAGCATTTGAAGCTTCAAAATCATGTCTTGAAAAAGTAATATTGTACTCATGAATTATTATCCTGGACAATCTTCAAAGTTAAGATTTTGTCTCCTTAACGTTGTTGGCAGCTCAGTTGCCACTAGTTTTAGTGTTACATTGTTAAAATGAAATGTTTGTAAGACATTCTAGTAGGTGAAGCCTAAAACTAATCTTTCTGGTTCATCCCCATTGTTTAAGTGAAAGATTTATGGCATTTATGGCAGCCTGGCAAGTTGAGCCTGCTCTGTGGTTGTCCCATTAAGCAGGAGATTTGTTAAAACTGAAAACAACCAAACTGCAAAGAATCCCAGTAGGGTCGTCGCAAAATAATCGCTACACTGGAAGTGTAACTTTTTGTCAGGGCGAGCAGAGTGCAGGACACTTTATCCTATTGCTCAGTCCGAGATACACTATTTCGCCTAGCTACGCTAACTTCCCCCTTATGTGGGTAACAACAAGGTATCCCCAGGTTTTGTTGAAATGAATAGGAATATCTCACTCTGCAAAAGTTATGCGTCCAATGTAGCAGGCCAGTAAAACTGTTTTGTCTGCTTCCTCCCTGTTTAATTATGCGACCGAAAAGTTATGGCATTTCTGCATGTAAACAAATATTTTCCAATTTTCGGGCAAGTGACCATAATCTTCGGCCAACGCAAAAATACTGCTGACTTGGCCGATGGGTAAGTGCCTTTCAGACTTTAAAGTCAATCTCTGTGTAGGGTTAATCGGGGTTAACTTATTGATTAATCAGTTGCAAAACGGTTTTATATGTGTTATGATGAGAACAGAGTTTTTCAACTCAGGTAACAAAGTTTTCAACTCCTGGAAAAATTCCTGGCCCTATAGGGAGGATGAAAACCCTGTCAAACTGCAGCAACCTTGTATTTGTTCATATAAAACTAGACTATCAGGGGGGTTTATGTTACACAGACAAGACAATAGAAGACAATATAACTAACAGGGCTGAGCGTACTTTATGCAGGGTTGCATCATAAGGCCCAGTAATGGAAATGTGCCCAAAATCCTTCAATTTCAGCCATGTGCAGGCTGTATACAGCACATATATAATTAAAACTTTACAGGCACATTAACACAGTCTAGCCCAGGGCTCTCGAACCCTGTTCCTGGTGAGCTACCCTCCTGTAGGTTTTTGCTCCAACCCCAGTTGTAACTAACCTGATCAACCAGCTAATTATTAGAATCAGCTGCACTAGATTAGGGTTGAAATGAAAACCTACAGGACAGTAGCTCTCCAGGAACAAGGTCGGAGCGAAAACCTACAGGACGGTAGCTCTCCAGGAACAGGGTTGGAATGAAAACCTACAGGACGGTAGCTCTCCAGGAACAAGGTCGGAGTGAAAACCTACAGGACAGTAGCTCTCCAGGAACAGGGTTGGAATGAAAACCTACAGGACGGTAGCTCTCCAGGAACAAGGTCGGAGTGAAAACCTACAGGACGGTAGCTCTCCAGGAACAGGGTCGGAGTGAAAACCTACAGGACAGTAGCTCTCCAGGAACAGGGTCGGAGTGAAAACCTACAGGACAGTAGCTCTCCAGGAACAGGGTCGGAGAGCGCTGGTCTTGCCCATGTCATCACTATTTGTTGATTTGATTAATTCCAGTCAATTATTTTGATTTAAAAAGGCCTAGGTAGCCTAGCCAACCGAAGTTTGAATATAAACCAAATTTGATCACATTCACATTTTCTCTTAAAACAAACAAATTGGCTATAAATACATAACGTTACCGCTTCGTTTCCGTAGCCAGATGAGACAGGGCGCATAGAGGCTAGTTCTACAGTTGATCAGACTGATACAGCATGTCTTTCTGTAAAGAGTTTTTGCTTTGTCTGTCCGGAGTGAGTTCTTTTCCCTTTTGCTAAAAGAATATCGGAGCAAAGTGGCGAGCGTGCTCTGCTCTCTATAGACATGCCCGACCTGGGCAACCTGTGATTTCCGTGAATCTGATTGGTCAAGACACACACACACACACAACCTGCAGCACTCTGATGAGAAGGACATAGTGTGCAAGTTGACGAAATGACTATTGTAGCTGGAAACGTCTGATTTTTAATGGAATATTTACATAGGCGTACAGAGGCCCATTATCAGCAACCATCACTCCTGTGTTCCAATGGCACGTTGTTAGCTAATCCAAGTTAATCATTTTAAAAGGCTAATTGATCATTAGAAAACCTTTTGCAATTATGTTAGCACAGCTAAAAACTGTTGTTCTGATTGAAGAAGCAATACAATTGGCCTTCTTTAGACTAGTTGAGTATCTGGAGCATCAGCATTTGTGGGCTCGATTGCAGGCTCAAAATGGCCAGAAACAAAGACCTTTCTTCTGAAACTCGTCAGTCTATTCTTGTTCTGAGAAATGAAGGCTATTCCATGTGAGAAATTGCCAAGAAACTGAAGATGTCATACAACGCTGTCCTACTCCCTTCACAGAACAGCGCAAACTGTCTCTAACCAGAATAGAAAGAGGAGCGGGAGACCCCGGTGCACAGCTGAGCAAGAAGACAAGTACATTAGTGTGTCTAGTTTGAGAAACAGACGCCTCACAAGTCCTCAACTGGCAGCTTCATTAAATAGTACCCGCAAAACACTAGTCTCAACATCAACAGTGAAGAGGTGACTCTGGGATGCTGGACTTCTAGGCAGAGTTCCTCGGTCCAGTATCTGTGTTCTTTTGGCCATCTTAATCTTTTCTTTTATTGGCCAGTCTGACATATGGCTTTTTCTGTGCAACTCCGCCTAGAAGGCCAGCATCCCGGAGTCAGCTCTTGATCGTTGACATTGAGACTGTATTAACAATGTCTACACTTTATTTCTGATCAATCTGATGTTATTTTAAATGGGCAAGATATGTGCTTTTCTTTCAAAACCAAGGACATTTATAAGTGATCCCAAACTTTTGAACGGTAGTGTGTTTATATACAGTGGGGAGAACAAGTATTTGATACACTGCCTATTTTGCAGGTTGTCCTACTTACAAAGCATGTAGAGGTCTGTAATTTTTTATCATAGGTACACTTCAACTGTGAGAGACGGAATCTAAAACAAAAATCCAGAAAATCACATTGTATGATTTTTAAGTAAGCACAACCCCCACCTGTGGACGTCGGGCCCTCATACCACCCTCATGAGTCTGTTTCTGACCGTTTGAGCAGACACATGCACATTTGTGGCCTGCTGGAGGTCATTTTGCAGAGCTCTGGCAGTGCTCCTCCTTGCACAAAGGCGGAGGTAGCGGTCCTCTTACGGCCTCTTGCGGCCCTCTTACGGCCTCCTCCACGTCTCCTGATGTACTGGCCTGTCTCCTGGTAGTGCCTCCATGCTCTGGACACTACGCTGACAGACACAGCAAACCTTCTTGCCACAGCTCGCATTGATGTGCCATCCTGGATGAGCTGCACTACCTGAGCCACTTGTGTGGGTTGTAGACTCCGTCTCATGCTACCACTAGAGTAAAAGCACCGGCAGAATTCAAAAGTGAACAAAACATCAGCCAGGAAGCATAGGAACTGAGAAGTGGTCTGCGGTCACCACCTGCAGAACCACTCCTTTATTGGGGGTGTCTTGCTAATTGCCTATAATTTCCAACTTTTGTCTATTCCATTTGCACAACAGCATTTGAAAGTTATTGTCAATCAGTGTTGCTTCCTAAGTGGACAGTTTGATTTCACAGAAGTGTGATTGACTTGGAGTTACATGTTGTTTTTTAAGTGTTCCTTTTATTTTTTTGAGCAGTGTATATTTTATTTTTGAGATTCTTCAAAGTAGCCATTCTTTGCCTTGAAGACAGCTTTGCACACTCTTGTCATTCTCTCAACCAGCTTCACCTGGAATGCTTTTCCAACAGTCTTGAAGGAGTTCCCACATATTCTGAGCACTTGTTGTCTGCTTTTCCTTCACTCTGCTGTCCAACTCATCCCAAAACATCTCAATTGGGTTGAGGTCGGGTGATTGTTGTCACGCGCTGATCTGTTTCACCTGTTGTTGTGATTGTCTCTACCCCCTCCAGGTGTCACTGATTTTCCCCAGTGTATTTATCCCTATGTTTCCTGTCTCTCTGTGCTAGTTTGTCTTGTATGTTCCAAGTAAACCAGCGGTTTTTGCCATACTCATGCCTTTGCTATTCTCCTTTTTCTAGTCCTCCCAGTTTTGACCCTTGCCTGTTCTGGACTCTATACCCGCCTGCCTGACCACGAGCCTTTCTGCCACTCAGTACCTCCTGGACTCAGATCTGGTTTTGACCTTTTGCCTGTCCATGACCATTCTCTTGCCTACTCCTTTTGGATTAATAAACATTGTAAGACTCCAACCATCTGCCTCCTGTGTCTGCATCTGGATCTCGCCTTGTGTCATGATAATTGTGGAGGCCAGGTTATCTGATGCAGCACTCCATTTCTCTCTTTCTTGGTCAAATTGCCCTTACAGAGCCTGGAGGTGTGTTGGGTCATTGTCCTGTTGAAAAACAAACAATAGTCACACTAAGCACAAACCAGATGAGATGGTGTATCGCTGCAGAATGCTGTGTGCCTTGAAGTAAAAAAAAAAATCACAGACAGTGTCACCAGCAAAGCACCACCACACCATAACACCTCCTCCTCAATGCCTTACGGTGGGAAATACAGATCCAGAGATCATCCGTTCACCCACACCGCATCTCACAAAGACACAGCGGTTGGAGCCAAAAAATCTCCAATTTGGACTCCAGACCAAAGGACAAATTTCCACTGGTCTAATGTCGATTGCGTGTGTATTTTGGCCCAAGCAAGTCTTTTCTTCTTATTGGTGTCCTTTAGTAGTGGTTTCTTTGCAGCAATTAGACCACGAAGGCCTGGTTCACACAGTCTCCTCTGAACAGTTGATGTTGAGATGTGTCTGTTACTTGAACTCTGTGAAGCATATACAGTGGGGCAAAAACGTATATAGTCAGCCACCAATTGTGCAAGTTCTCCCACTTATAAAGATGAAAGAGGCCTGTAATTGTCATCAAAGATACACTTCAACTATGACAGACAAAATGAGAAAAGAAATCCAGAAAATCACATTGGAGGATTTTTTATGAATTTATTTGCAAATTATGGTGGAAAATAAGTATTTGGTCACCTACAAACAAGCAAGATATCTGGTTCTCACAGACCTGTAACTTCTTCTTTAAGAGGCTCCTCTGTCCTCCACTCGTTACCTGTATTAATGGCACCTGTTTGAACTTGTTATCAGTATAAAAGACACCTGTCCACAACCTCAAACAGTCACACTCCAAACTCCACTATGGCCAAGACCAAAGAGCTGTCAAAGGACACCAGAAACAAAATTGTAGACCTGCACCAGGCTGGGAAGACTGAATCTGCAATAGGTAAGCGGCTTGGTTTGAAGAAATCAACTGTGGGAGCAATTATTAGGAAATGAAAGACATACAAGACCACTGATAATCTGCCTCGATCGGGGGCTCCACGCAAGATCTCACCCTGTGGGGTCAAAATGATCACAAGAACGGTGAGCAAAAATCCCAGAACCACACGGGGGGACCTAGTGAATGACCTGCAAAGAGCTGGGACCAAAGTAACAAAGCCTACCATCAGTAACACACTACGCCGCCAAGGACTCAAATCGTGCAGTGCCAGACGTGTCCCCCTGCTTAAGCCAGTACATGTCCAGGCCCGTCTGAAGTTTGCTAGAGAGCATTTGGATGATCCAGAAGAAGATTGGGAGAATGTCAGATGAAACCAAAATATAACTTTTTGGTAAAAACTCAACTCGTCGTGTTTGGAGGACAAAGAATGCTGAGTTGCATCCAAAGAACACCATACCTACTGTGAAGCATGGGGGTGGAAACATCATGCTTTGGGGCTGTTTTTCTGCAAAGGGACCAGGACGACTGATCCGTGTAAAGGAAAGAATGAATGGGGCCATGTATCGTGAGATTTTGAGTGAAAACCTCCTTCCATCAGCAAGGGCATTGAAGATGAAACGTGGCTGGGTCTTTCAGCATGACAATGATCCCAAACACACCGCCTGGGCAACGAAGGAGTGGCTTCGTAAGAAGCATTTCAAGGTCCTGGAGTGGCCTAGCCAGTCTCCAGATCTCAACCCCATAGAAAATCTTTGGAGGGAGTTGAACGTCCGTGTTGCCCAGCAACAGCCCCAAAACATCACTGCTCTAGAGGAGATCTGCATGGAGGAATGGGCCAAAATACCAGCAACAGTGTGTGAAAACCTTGTGAAGACTTACAGAAAACGTTTGACCTCTGTCATTGCCAACAAAGGGTATATAACAAAGTATTAAGATAAACTTTTGTTATTGACCAAATACTTATTTTCCACCATAATTTGCAAATAAATTCATTAAAAATCCTACAATGTGATTTTCTGGATTTTCTTTCCTCATTTTGTCTGTCATAGTTGAAGTGTACCTATGATGAAAATTACAGGCCTCTCTCATCTTTTTAAGTGGGAGAACTTGCACAATTGGTGGCTGACTAAACTTTTTTGCCCCACTGTATTTGGCCTGCAATTTGAGGCTGGTAACTCTAATGAACTTATCCTCTGCAACTGAGGTAACTCTGGGTCTTCCATTCCTGTGTCGTTCCTCATGAGAGCCAGTTTCATCATAGCGCTTGATGGTTTTCGCGACTGCACTTGAAGAAACTTTCAAAGTTCTTGAAATTTTCCGTATTGACTGACATTCATGTCTTAAAGTAATGATGGACTGTCATTTCTCTTTGCTTATTTGAGCTGTTCTTGCCATAATATGGACTTGGCCTTTTACCAAATTGGGCTATCTAATGTATACCACGCCTACCTTGTCACAACACAACTGATTGGCTCAAACACATTAAGAAGGAAATTAACTCCACAAATTAACTTTTAAGAAGGCACACCTGTTAATTCAAATGCATTCCAGGTGACTCTCTTTAAATAAAATAAAATTGTATTAGTCAAATGCGCCGAATACAACAGGTGTGGACCTTACAGTGAAGTGCTTACTTAGGAGCCCCTAACCAACAATGCAGTTTCAAAAATGTTTAAGTCACAAGTACTTTAAGAGCAGCAGTGAAATAACAATAGCGAGCCTATATACAGGGGAGTACCGATACAGAGTCTATGTGCGGGGGCACCGGTTATTTGAGGTAGTATGTACATGTAGGTAGAGTTATTAAAGTGACTATGCATAAATGACAACAGAGAGTAGTAGTGGTGTAAAAAGGTGGCAATGCAAATAGTCTGGGTAGCCATTTGACTAGATGTTCAGAAGTCTTATGGCTTGGGGGTAGAAGCTGTTAAGAAGCCTCTTGGACCTAGACTTAGTGCTACGGTACCGCTTGCTGTGCGGTAGCAGAGAGAACAGTCTATGACCAGGGTGGCTGGAGTTTTTAAACATTTTTAGGACCTTTGTCTGACACCGCCTGGTATAGAGGTCCTGGATGGCAGGAAGCTTGACCCCAGTGATGTACTGGGCCGTTCGCACTACCCTCTGTAATGCCTTGCTCTCGAAGGCAGAGCAGTTGCCATACCAGGCAGTGATGTTACCCATCAGGATGCTCTCGATGGTGTAGCTGTAGAAACTTTTGAGGATCTGAGGACCAATGCCAAATCTTTTCAGTCTCCTTAGGGGGAATAGGTTTTGTCGTGCCCTCTTCACGACTGTCTTGGTGTGCTTGGACCATGTTAGCTTGTTGGTGATGTGGACGACAAGGAACTTGAAGCTCTCAACCTGTTCCACTACAGCCCCGTCAATGAGAATGGGGGCGTGCTCGGTCCTCCTTTTCCTGTAGTCCACAATCATTTCCTTCGTCTTGATCACATTGAGGGAGAGATTGTTGTCCTTGCACCACATGGCCAGGTTTCTGATCTCTTCCCTATAGGCTGTCTCATCGTTGTCGGTGATCAGGCCTACTACTGTTGTGTCATCAGCAAACTTAAGGATGGTGTTGGAGTCGTGTCTGGCCGTGCAGTCATGAGTGAACAGGGAGTACAGGAGGCGACTGAGCATGGATCCCTGAGGGGCCCCTGTGTTGAGGATCAGTGTGGCGGTTGTGTTGTTACCTACCCTTACCACCTGGGGACGGCCCGTCATGGAAGTCCAGGTGTTTAGTTCCAGGGTCCTTAGCTTAGTGATGAGCTTTGAGGGCACTATGGTGCTGAACGCTGAGCTGTAGTCAATGAATAGCATTCTCACATGGGTGTTCCTTTTGTCCAGGTGTGAAAGGGCAGTGTGGAGTGCAATAGAGATTGCATCATCTGTGGATCTGTTGGTTTGGTATGCAAATTAGAGTGGGTCTAGGGTTTCTGGGATAATGGTGTTGATGTGAGCCAATACCAGCTTTTCAAAGCACTTCATGGCTACAGACGTGAGTGCTACGTGTCGTAGTCATTTAAGTAGGTTACCTTAGTGTTCTTGGCCACAGGGACTATGGTGGTTTGCTTGAACCATGTTGGTATTACAGACTCAGACAGGGAGAGGTTGAAAATGTCAGTAAAGACACTTGCCAGTTGGTCAGCGCATGCTCGGAGTACACGTTCTGGTAATCCGTCTGGTCCTCCGGTCTTGTGAATGTTGACCTGTTTAAAGGTCTTACTCACATCGGCTACGGAAAGCATGATCATAGAGTCGTCCGGAACAGCGGGTGCTCTCATGCATGTTTCAGTGTTACTTGCCTCGAAGCGAGCATAGAAGTTATTTAGCTCGTCTGGTATGCTCGTGTCACTGGGCAGCTCTCGGCTGTGCTTCCCTTTGTAGTCTGTAATAGATTGCAAGCCCTGCCACGTCCGATGAGCGTCGGAGCCAGTGTAGTACGATTTGATCTTAGTCCTGTATTGACGCTTTGCCTGTTTGATGGTTCGTCGGAGGGCATAGCGGGATTTCTTATAATCTTCCGGGTTAGAGACCCGCTCCTGGAAAGCGGCAGCTCTACCCTTTAGCTCAGTGCAAATGTTGCCTATAATCCATGGTTTCTGGTTGGGCTATGTACGTACAGTCACTGTGGGGACGACGTCATCAATGCACTTATTGATTAAGCCAGTGACTGATGTGGTGTACTCCTCAATGTCATCGGATGAATCCCGGAACATATTCCAGTCTGTGCTAGCAAAACAGTCCTGTAGCTTAGCATCTGCTTCATCTGACCACTTTTTTATAGACCGAGTCACTGGTGCTTCCTGCTTTAATCTTTGCTTGTAAGCAAGAATCAGGAGGATAGAATCATGGTCAGATTTGCCAAATGGAGGGTGAGAGGGAGAGCTTTGTATGCGTCTCTGTGTGTGGAGTAAAGGTGGTCTAGAGTTTTTTCCCCTCTGGTTGCACATTTAACATGCTGATAAAAATTATGTTAAACTGATTTAAGTTTCCCTGCTTTAAAGTCCCCGGCCACTAGGAGCACCGCCTCTGGATGAGCATTTTCCTGTTTGCTTATGGCGGTATACAGCTCATTGAGTGTGGTTTTAGTGTCAGGATCGGTCTGTGGTGGTATGTAGACAGCTACGAAAAATACAGATGAAAACTCTCTTGGTAGATAGTGTGGTCTACAGCTTATCATGAGATACTCTACCTCAGGCGAGCAAAACCTTGAGACTTCCTTAGATATCGTGCACCAGCTGTTGTTTAATTATATGCATAGGCCCCCACCCCGTGTCTTACCAGAGGCTTCTGTTCTATCCTGCCGATAGAGTGTATATCCTGCCAGCTGTATGTTCTTAATGTCGTCGTTCAGCCACGAAACATAAGATATTACAGTTTTTAATGTCCCGTTTGTAGGATATACGTGCCTTCAGTTCATCCCATTTGTTTTCCAGCGATTGAACGTTAGCTAGCAGGACAGAAGGCAAAGGCAGAATAGACACTCGTTACCTGATCCTCACATGGTACCCTGATCTTTTTCCGCAAAATCTCTGTTTCCTTCTACAGTGAATGCTGAGGATCTGGGCATGGTTGAGTGTCTTTAGTATCTCATTCCTGTCCGACTCATGGAAGAAAAAGGATTTGTCTAATCAGAGGTGAGTAATCACAGTTCTGTTGTCCAGAAGCTCTTTTGGTCATGAGAGACGGTAGCAACAACATTATGTACAAAACAAGTTACGAACAAGGCGAAAAAACAAACAAAATATCATGGTTGGTTAAGAGCCGATAAGACGGCAGCCATCCCCTCTGGCGACATCTTGCACACTTGATTTGTGTTCAGGGAAAGGAAACAACTCTGCTGTTTTTGAGCCAAGAAGTGCGTATTGCCTGGCAACTAGCTTAGACCTACTGTAAATCAAACAATACCAAGGACAAAACAATCAAATTCTTGGCACAGTGGGGAAACACTGCATGATTCCCGTAATCTGATTAGAAACAAATAGTGTCATATGATCTGATTATATCCAGATTATAAAGTGTAACAGTGGGGTTACATCCACCCATAAAGACCATAAAATATGTCCTTATTATGATACAACCATAGGGTAACTTGGTGGGAAAACGCCCCCCCTTAAGAGAAATGTCTATTTTCTGACAGAAATAAGCTACATTTGGTAAGATTTAGATATGTGCATCTGGCTATCCTAAGACAAACACATTTTGAAGGGAAATAAGAGGGCAGAATATTTAGTTTTTTGTTATTCAATAAAAACAAAAACTTTAAAAAGGGGGAAAAACACCCCCCTATATGGGTCAAAATGCCCCCCGAAGATTAGTGTGTCAAAATCCATTATATATGTTTTATTGTGGCATTTTTTTGTTATTTACTCTTAAAAGCTAAAGTCTTAGTATCTTATTTGAAATAAATCAAACATCGGAATAGAATGACATTGCACATCTCACTATTAATATATTTTTATTTTCGCCCTTCCTGTCCAAATCATCCTAAAGTATCTCAAAATTGTGTAACTCAAAGAAGTTACTTATAGATGATTTTAACTATTGACTTGCATTGATTGACCTGGGGCATTTTGCCCGCTTTGCACCAAACATACTCACTTTAAATGTTACTACTTTATTAAAAAGTGATTACAATTTATTTCTAATAAAGTTGACTATTTATCTTTAGGCTCCCCTACTGGTTTAAGTAGAAAAAAAGATCTACCAGAGGCTTCTGTTCTATCCTGCCGATAGAGTGTATATCCTGCCAGCTGTATGTTCTTAATGTCGTCGTTCAGCCACGAAACATAAGATATTACAGTTTTTAATGTCCCGTTTGTAGGATATACGTGCCTACGTGCCTAGATCTAACTTCATTAGATTATATATACACTACCAGTTAAATGTTTTAGAACACCTACTCATTCAAGGGTTTTTCTTTATTTTTACAATTTTCTACATTGTAGAATAATGGTGAGGACATCAAAACTATGAAAAAACAAACAGTGTTAACAAATCAAAATATATTTGAGATTCTTCAAATAGCCACCTTTTGCCATGATGACAGCTTTGCACACTCTTGGAATTCTCTCAACCAGCTTCACCTAGAATGCTTTTCCAACAATACGACTGTGGTACGACTCTTGAAGGAGTTCCCACATTTGCTGAGCACTTGTTGGCTGCTTTTCCTTCACTCTGCGGTACGACTCATCACAAACCATCTCAATTTGGTTGAGGTCGGGGGATTGTGGCCAGGTCATCTAATGCAGCACTCCATCACTCCCCCTTCTTGGTAAAACAGCCCTTACTCAGCCTGGAGGTGTTTTGGGTCATTGTCTTGTTGAAAAACAAATGATAGTCCCACTAAGCACAAACCACATGAGATGGCATATCACTGCAGAATGGTGTGTTAGCAATGCTGGTTAAGTGTGCCTTGAATTCTAAATAATTCCCGGACAGTGTCACCAGCAAATGACCCCCACACCATAACACTTCCCCCTCCATGCTTTACGGTGGGAAATACACATGCAGAGACCATCCGTTCACCCACACCGCATTTCACAAAGACACGGCAGTAGGAACCAAAAATCTCCAATTTGGACTCCAGACCAAAGGACAAATTTCCACCGATCTAATGTCGATTGCTTGTGTTTCTTGGTCCAAGCAAGTCTCTTCTTCTTATTGGTGTCCTTTAGTAGTGGTTTCTTTGCAGCAATTTGACCATGAAGGCCTGATTCACACAGGTCTCATCTGAACAGTTAATGTTGAGATGTCTGTTACTTGAACTCTGTGAAGCATTTATTTGTGCTGCAATTTCTGAGGCTGGTAACTCTAATGAACTTATCCCCAGTAGCAGAGGTAATTCTGGGTCAACCTTTCCTATGACGGTCCTCATGAGAGTCAGTTTCATCATAGCACTTGATGGTTTTTGCGACTGCACTTGAAGAAACTTTCAAAGTTCTTGAAATTTTCCAGATTGACTGACCTTCATGTTTTGACTGTCATTTCACTTTGCTTATTTGAGCTGTTCTTGCCATAATATGGACTTGGTCTTTTACCAAATAGAGCTATCTAATTTATACCATCCCTACCTTGTCACAACACAACTGATTGGCTCAAACGCATTAAGTAAATAAATTCCACAAATTAACTTTTAACAAGGAACACCTGTTAAGTGAAATGCATTCCAGGTGACTACCTCATGAAGCTGGTTGAGGTAAAAAAACATTTTACCTTTATTTAACTAGGCAAGTGCCAAGAGTGTGCAATGCTGTCATCAAGGTGGCTACTTTGAAGAATCTCAAATATAAAATATAAACCCTTTTTGGTTACTACATGATTCTATATGTGTTATTTCATAGTGTTGATTATCCCTGAATGAGTAGGTGTGTCCAACCTTTTGACTGGTACTGTATATAGATCAATGTGGACTGATTTAAAGAGTTGAGATGAGACGGATTACATTTTTTGTTGAGCAATCCAGTGAAAGTGTTGACATTTTCTTGGGTGACAAAGTGGTTTCTGTGAGAATTACAGGAGGGGGGCGTTTAACCCTGGGGGGCATTTAACTTCAAGCCACCCTATAATCTTCAAGCCTAAGGGCCCCCTCTCTGCACCACTAATTAGTTCAGCTGCAATCTCCTGCAAAACACTTCTCATAGGCTACAGTGTATAACACCAAATCAGGCCAAGGGGAACAATTCTTCCCACCATGACAGATTAATTCGTCAGTCCAGTCATATGGAGCTTTGTCTATGCAAATTATGCATATGGATGCCTTTAGCAAAATAGGCTAAATAACATTAGATAAAATACTATACATAAAGTCACCAAATTAATGTCTAGGTCATATCAGCCAAGTTTCTTATCAAGGGCAATTCGTGGTAGGCCTGTATAAAAATCCCTAGTCATGGGTTGAAGTCGCATGATAAAAATGGCCTAATCAAGTTGTAGTGTTGGAATAGTGTACTTGTACTACATAGTGTTCTCTTCATCATTAATAACTCAAGTTGCCTTACCTTTTGTGGTCCATTGGACAATTCACTTTCTACTGTCGAAATCCGACTCATTTCTTGAACCTGGGTTATGTTCTTTACGAGTGGTAAAACGTTGGGATTATTAATTTCGGTCTAGAAAAGCGCGAAACTGCATCCGCGGTTCTCGGTCGTTGTCTCCATCGAGTTGAGGAATGGATGGCCGGAGACCCGAGAAATTACCGATTTTGAAGTCAGTTAAACTTCAGAGGAACTTTTTGGGGTCCGCTTCTAGGCGTGCAACCGAAGTACGTCCATGCAGTCCTAGTGCCGCCGGATTTGAAGTTGGTGCTTGTTATGGCCATGGAAAAGTGCACGTGCTTTTATATTAGTTATCTAGCTAGCATGCTCTTCAACCCCTGAAATAAGGAGTTGATTCACTTTTTAAAATTTATTGTCATGTCAAATTAAATAAAGGCCTAAAATAATGACCTTTTGTACTGCAGACAAAAGTTTCGGTGGATATCACAGGCTGCTCAAAAAACTGTTGTTGCTTTACATTCATTTTTCTTCAAGAGTAAGACATGTCACACATTTTCAGGAACAACTTTCTTTAGCATATTAAAAAATGTAATAAAATGTTTAAAAATTGTGCCGAACCCAATTCTGCTTCTGCCCCATCCCTCTCTTGGGCAGCAGGTAGCCTAGTGGTTAGAGCGTTTGACTAGTAATCGAAAGGTTGCAAGATTGAATCCCCGAGCTGACAAGGTAAACAGCTGTCGTTTTGAACAAGGCCTTTAACCCACCGTTCCTAGGCAGTCATTGAAATTAAGAATTTGTTCTTAACGGACTTGCCTAGTTAAATAAAGAGAAAATAAAACCCCCACACATTTAATGTTCACACTGCACAGTTCTGAATGACTGGACAGATGGCGCTATGCCACTTTATTGCAGGTTGGAATAAAATCTGAGTACCAGCACCATACTCACTCCACTCCATCCTCATTCCAAGAAGTGGATTCAGTCAGTAAAGATAATGCAATTAGACCACCCTGTGTTTCTGTCTGCAGTCAATTACCCACTTCTCCATGGTGGATTGGGCGACTGGCCTTTCTGAGATATAGAATAGAAACATTGGATGTCACTCAGCCACTTCTCCTTTAACCCAAGGTTTGGGTGCTGGGCTCTGCTCCTTCTTGACTGTGGGTGTCTCTGTCTGGCATGTGTCATTAAACCGCTCCCTGGCCTTCTCCCAGTTCCTCTGGGTCTTGGTCCTACTCAGAGACCCAGCCTCGTCCACCGACACAGCAGCTCCTGCCCCAAAGCCTGACTGGGACTTCCGGATCTTCAACTGGATCTACGGGAAAACCAGAACGGTAGGAAACATCAGATCAGATGTGTGAGTAAAGTGAGAAAGAACTGGGATGAAATCACAACAGGTGGAGGATACTGGTTTGAGGTTCGGTCAATTTAAAACTATAGCTATTCATTAATCCCTAGCTAAAAACTGTAGAAAAACTCCCATCTCTGAAAACTGGGAATACTAGGAGAACCCCAATAGAAAGGGGGAAATGTTAAGATTACCGGGTCTTTCATTCCAGCTCCATCTTTGCCCAGGCCTTCTCCTTTCTTCCAGCCCATCTTCTCCAACATCTTCCTTCCCTTGTTGACTTCACTGATCTCACTGGATAAGGAGGGAAACAAGTACAAAAAGAGACAAGACATCTTCAGATCAGTCTAGGATGTGGGAACCACTAGTTCTTACTATATACATTGCATACATGGCACACACACACTTGCAATGACTCAACCAATCAGACGGCTACGTACACGTGTACAGAGGCGGGTGCGTCATCCCGTTGAAAGACTCCCTCGCTGCCCACGGTCTGACGGCGAGACTCGGCCCGGTCCACATACCTGGGGTTCCTCAGGGCTTTATCCTCCTCATACTCAGCGCTCTGTTGGGACAGAGGGAGACAAAGGAGACACTTACTAAACAAAGTAATATACTCACTGCTGTTAGCGATAAGGAAAGAAGGTAAACTATGGGACTGCTCAGCAACTTACATTTCAACAAGACTTGCTTGAGCAAAAACAGAACAGTTTAATTGGATGAAAACTTCTGGCAGATAACATCTTTGTATACACAGAGATGTTAGGTGGAGATCTGATTGACAAGGACATTTCCAACAAAGGATTACCAATGGACCTTATTCAACAGTAATAAAACAGCAGATGGGGACAACAGATGAAGTTGTAGTGGTGGTGGAGAACCAGTCACTTACCTTCAGGCCATATTTAACCTTCATCTGTTTCAGTTCTTTCTGTCGGAGCAGCTCCTTGTCCTCTTTGGTTGGAGCTGGACCTGAGGAACAACACATCTGGCTAGTTAGAGACTGGGCCGTGTGTGTGGCATGGGTAGCTAGGTGTGTGAGCATTGCATTAGTGTTCGGTCTTATACAGACAACGTACAAAGACGGATGCAACACATTAGTGTCCGCAAATTAATCAGGTTGTTCTCTACCGGTCTGTAGTGGTTGGTTCCTCTGGTGTTTGCTGAGGTGAGCCATAACCTGTCCAGGTTCACAGCCGTCACAGGTGTCTGTCCCTGCGTGGATGTGGAAGGACAGAACAGTCTCTCCCATCTTCACCTCATCCCCATGGGTCAGAGGGCAAGGGTCACACTTAGTGTTGGGCTGATGGGAGGGAAAACAATACTGTTACTACTTCACTTTCCAACCAAGGTGTGTGTGTGTGTGTGTGTGTGTGTGTGTGTGTGTGTGAGTGAGTGAGTGAGTGAGTGAGTAAGTGAGTGAGTGTCTGACCCACCTGTAGGATTCGGTTGCCATTGAGGACAGTTCCGTTCTGGCTTCCCTGGTCCACTAGCATGTAGCACTGTTGGTCCTGGTCAAAGTACACCTCTGCATGGAGCTGGGATTTAAATAAAATTTATAGAACCCATCAATACCATTAAGATTTAATTTGATGGCCTACAGACTACTAATGCATGAAGCAGAATCTAACAAATAAATTAAATAAGTTGTCATACCTTACTGACTCCCATTTCAGATATACTAATGGCATGGTTCATATCCTTCTCCCTGAAAAGATAGACTTATGTTAAAACAGTACCTCAAAATGCCACAGGTAGTTTAAACTTCCATTTCAGAAATAATGATCTGAGCTCTCATTCCCCCTGGTGGTTAAATAGACAAACTGACCACGCATGGGCCATTCAATCGAAACAAAGCAGAGTCTACAGCGCTGTACTGACCTGCCAATGGTGGCTGGAGAGTCAGCTGTGATGATGAAAAGTGTTCCTGTCTGTAACACTGGAGATCTGACCACTGTCACCCTCACACAGGGCGGCCACACCTTCTCAGCAACTGGGGACACACATACACACAATATCACATTCACTGACATGGCAATTCTGCTGAGCAATATTTTAACTACAGGAAACATTTAGGAAAACAGATGAACAAATATCAGGTGATGTTAGACTTTTGACACAGTGCTTTGTTTCATTCTGCCTTCACCTTTAAAGAAACCCCAGCGAAAAGTGCATAGAAAGCTGACAGGCTGAATAACTCTAAACTGTGTCCGTCCTCGCCTCTCACCTTCCTGACTCTCTATCTCTGACTCTGAGCTGTATTTGGTGGGAGGAGGGGAGGAAGAGGTAGACTTCCATTCTCCCTCCGACTCCGTGATCTCCCCCTCCTCAGGATCATTGTTCGCACTCGAGTCATCACTCCGCGACGCAGACGCTGCTTTAGCCTTCTTTTTCTTGATGAGTTTATCTGATTTAGCCTTCTTCTTCTTCCTTCTCCTCGAGCTGCTCGCATCATCGGAGCGCAAACCGTCTTTCCTCTTCTTCCTCTTCAACGAGCGTTCGGCGCTCTTCGCCTGGCGAGTCTTCAAGGAGATTTTTTTTTGCAGAGGAGCATCTGGAGTAAGAGACCGGCCCCTCTGCCTGCGCGAGCCTGCGCCCCTCTTGGGGATTCGCCGCTCCACCCACTCATCAAGGTCCTGCTCCTCCTTTACAAGGCCCTGTCGGCAGACAGGCAATAAATCAGAGTGGAGGATGCACCTGAAGCATCTCCAGAGAACTCCCTTGGCAGACACGGGACATAAGAGGCTTTCTAGGAATTTGGACAGTGAGCTCTCTGCATCAAAACCTCCCTGTATTGTTTTGGGGTCCTTTTTGGATATGGGTCTCAGTTCTCAAAGACAGTAGGCCTGTACTGCATCACAGCAAAGTCAATTTATTGACTCAAGCTGCAATACAATGAAAGTGATCCTCAAAAACGTACTCTTGACTAGACTAAGCTGCCAAATCCCTGAGCTCTGAAACCTGACTTTTTTTAAAACCAAAGCTGTGTTGGCTATACCTCATGTCTGCATGGGGGTCTTTCTGCTGTTAAAGAATTGTTCTAAGTATCTGTGTGAGACGTGTACCTCTACGGGAAGCTGAGTTCCAGAAATAGGAAATCTTCATGTTAGCCAGTGAGTTAGTCACGTCTTCTACCTATGACCAGAGGAATAGCATTCAGTCAACTAAACTAAGCTGCAAGCAATAGCCAAAACCCTGTACTTGACAAAAATGTATCTGACTCTACAGCAGAAAAAAACAAAACTATAGCTGCTGCAGAAAGTCTAAAATCACCCCTGCAAGTATTTGACAACTGAGACCACATAGATCATGGTTAAAATGGATCCTAAGAAGTCCATTACAATCTCTAAACTACTGAAGGTGAGATGCTTCAGGAGCCTCATGTCTCAGCACAAATCAAAAACAGTAAGGATAACAGGTCAGTTGTATACAACAATGAGAAATGTTTAGCTAGTTAAAACATATCAATGAAACCCTTCTTAATCATTATTTAAAAAAATGAATTTGCTGTAATTCTCTTGTAGTGTTTCTGGTTCATCTCTGGTACGGTCACCTACCTTATCATCCTGACGGGCGGTTCTCTCTGGAACTTTCTTCCACTTCCTTCCTTTCTTGTCTAGGCTCCTTTTCAGCTGGCTGGTCTCTGAGACAGGCTGTACAGTAGGAACCTCTATCCTGGAGTGGAACTGGTACTTGCCACTCTCTGCATCGTAGTAGTAGTACATCCCTGTGTTGTTATCATAGTACAACTGACTGGCCTAGGGGAGGGAGACAGTGACGCAATTAAAAAGAGTGTTAAATAATGACATAGTTATCGTGTGTGGGTGGTTTAGTACCGAGTCGTAGTAAAAGCCAGTGCTGTGGTCGTAGTACATCCCTGTGGTCTCATCAAACACAAAGCCAGTCTGTGTCATGGCCTGCTCAGCTGTGGCTCTCAGCATGTCAGCTATGGAGGCCGTATCCACTTCCTGCTGGAACAAACACAAGTAAAGAAAGAAAGTTCCCAAACCATTTTTGCACTGTGTCGGTCATCAACCTTCTAGTATTTCTTGTGCTCTTCCAAATAGACATCATGATCATGTTTCTAATAGTCTTCTTTAGCCACGGCCCATGAAGGAGTGGTTGTGGTCACATGTTAGGAAGATCAGCACAAAAAAAGGTAGTCTTTTGGAAGACGAGACACTTCACTGTCCTCAGTCAGACTAGAATGAGTGGAGGGACGGTAATCAAACTCGCCTCTGGTTGAGCGGCAGCAATACCACCCTCTACAGACACCTCTGTAATCACCACTGTGGCGGTGTCTGTCGTCATGTCTGTAGCTGTGTCAGTGGTTGATTCTGCATTTGTCATCTCTGAGGCATCAGTGGCTTCCTGCCCCTCAGGTGTCACGGTCCCCTGGGTGTCTGTAGCCACACCATCATCCTGGTAGTAGCCTCCTCCATAGTAGTAGTTGTAATAATCTGCAAATAACACAGAAGGATCAATGTATCTGTAAGTGGAGCAACTTAAAATCAAATTATTAATTTGGATCGATCCCAAACTGCTGGTCCTGGGAATGGGTGGTGGTTAAATTGCTCACCAGTTTCTGACCAGATATATTCCTCTGTCTGTGTCTCAGCTTCAGCTCTCTCTTTCGCCTTTTTCTTTCGTTCATGAATCTCTGCACTAAGCTTGTTGACCTATTGTATCAAATCATGTCAAGGAAAAAAGTAGTACCGTAAGTTGGAAACTAACTCATTTGTGCATATCATATACTTATTTAATGATGGTTGCTACCTGTTTCCTCAAGTCTTCATTGTAGCCTTCTGTGCTTTTCTGAAGCCTTTCAGACTTGGTCAGTTGTTTCTGTAATTTGGTCAGTTCTTTTGTGCAGCTTTTCAGTTCTTGCTTTAGCGACTCTACTTTCTGGCGAAGCTCAGCCACCTCGGAATCCGACCCCTCCTCTCCTCCACTCGCCTTCTCTCCATTTGTCGCCATACTTCCGTCTGTCATTGACACACAGGGTTACAACGTGTAAAGTGATTGCTATAACCATAATATGCTAGCTTTATTATTTGTTATATTGGTATGCATTAAAGGATAGGACAACTCTCAAACTCTAGGCAGCATTCTGCCTTCTCCCTACAGATCTCGGCCATTAGCCTCGCCCACAACTGCTTCATGTGAACTACAATTCCTATATTGTGTTTTATGGTTTAGAAACGTCAATAACCATCGCTTGCGATACGGCTTTCGAAACATAATGCCCTTATCTTTCGTCAGCGAGAAAGAATCCTAAAAAGAAAAAAGTTAGTTCCTGTAGCAGTTTTGGCAGATCCATACAGCTAAGGGTATCTCCATCTGACAAAACTACACTTCCGCTACACTTCCCGAGTTACGCTTACACAAAGGTGTTCGGGGCATACTAGATAGCTAATTAGCACAGGTATCGCCTCGTCTGCCATCTGTTTTCCGTAAAAATGCGCTGTAACAGGGAGATATGGCCGTGTGGGAACACTAACCCTATCAAGGTGTGTATCAATTGAACCTTTCATTAAAAAAAATGTAAAAAGATTTCTCGATGATATCAAATCAAATGATTTTTTGACACGTGCCGAATACAATAGGTCTAGACCTTACCGTAAAATATTTACTTACGAGCCCTTAACCAACAATGCCGTTTTAAGAAAATAGAGTTAAGAAAATATTTACTAAATAAACTTTAAAAATGGGGTACCGGTACCAAGTCAATGTGCATGGGTGCAGTCCGGGTGGCCATTTGATTAATTGTTCAGCTGTCTTATGGCTTGGGGGTAGAAGCTGTTAAGGAGCCTTTTGAACCTAAACGTGGCACTCTGGTACCGCTTGCCATGCCATAGCAGAGAGAACAGTCTATGTCTTGGGTGACTGGAGTCTGACAATATTTTGGGCCTTCCTCTGACACCGCCTAATATATAGGTCCTGGATGGCAGAAAGCTTGGCCCCAGTGATGTACCAGTCAGGCGGTGATGCAACCGGTCAGGACGCTCTCGATGGTGCAGCTGTAGAACTTTTTGAGCATCTGGGGGCCCATGCCAAATCTTTTCAGTCTCCTGAGGGGGAAAGGCATTGTCGTGCCCTCTTCACAACTTTCTTGGTGTGTTTCGACTTGGTGTGTTTGGAGGCGACTCCGGGATGCTGGCCATCTAGGCAAAGTTGAAAAGAAAAAGCCTAATCTCAGACTAGCCCCCCCCAAAAAAAGATGGGTTGGGCAAAGATGGCCAAAAGAACACAGAGGAACTCTGCCTAGAAGGCCAGCATCCCGGAGTCGCCTCTTCACTGTTGACGTTGAGCCAGGTGCTTTTCATGGTACAATTTAATGAAGCTGCCAGTTGAGGACTTGTGAGGCGTCTGTTTCTCAAACTAGACACTAATGTACTTGAAGTCTTGCTCAGTTGTGCACCGGGGCCTCCCACTCTTTCTATCCTGGTTAGGGCCAGTTTGCACTGTTCTGTGAAGGGAGTAGTACACAGCATTGTATGAGATCTTCAGTTTCTTGGCAATTTCTCGTATGGAATAGCCATTTCTCAGAACAGGAATAGACTGACGAGTTTCAGAAGAAAGTTATTTGTTTCTGGCCATTTTTAGCTTGTAATCGAACCCACAAATGCTGATGCCTCAGATACTCAACTAGTCTAAAGGACAGTTTTATTGCTTCTTTAAAAATCAGCACAACAATTTTCAGCTGTGCTAACATAATTGCAAAAGGGTTTTCTAATGATCAATTAGCCTTTTAAATGATAAGCTTGGATTAGCTAACACAACGTGCCATTGGAGCACAGGAGTGTTGGTTGCTGATAATGGGCCTCTGTACGTCTACCTAATTAGAAATTCTTTTTTTTCTTTTTTTAATCAGAAGTTTCCAGCTACAACAGTCATTTACAACATTAACAATGTCTACACTGTATTTCTGATCAATTTGATGCTATTTTAATGGACAAAAATGTGCTTTTCTTTCAAAAACAAGGACATTTCTAAGTGACCCCAACCTTTTGAACAGTAATGTATTTACCATATCATATGGAGACCGAAACATAATCCTTTTACCTTATCATAAGTAGACATAATTGCATATGGTTAAATCCTTCCAATAGATATGAAAAAAACTATTTAGTTACGAATTGAACTTCACATTTTTCAATCCTTGTATTGGTCAGCCTGTTGCGTGCTTTGGTGTGTGTCTTCAAAAAACAAGAACCAGTTGCACTCTGAGGCGGCTGATGTTGGTGGGATTTGGAGGATGATGGAGGCAACAGGGGAAAGAGTCTCAGCTCCACAAAGTCCCTTCCACCAGGTGGCTGATGAGATATTTTGGCACGACTGCCATATTGCATCTCCATCCCAAAGCCCTTGCTTGGAAGTGTACTACTCCAGACTGACAAAAACCTTGCCCACATCCAGGCCAAGCTGTCGAGACACGGTAGTGATAACACCATAGGCCTTGTTGATCTCTGCACCAGACAGGATGCACTTTCCAGCATACTTAGGGTCCAACATGTACGCTGCGGCGTGTATGGGCTTCAGGCAGAAGTCTTCACCCTTTTTTATGTATTTCAGAACTGCAGTTTCCTCTGCTTGGAGCAACAGTGAATTGGGCAGGGCAGAACGGATTTCTTCTCTTACATCTGCAAGCAGAGTCTGAACATCAGACAGGATGGCATTGTCTCCCTCAAACCGTGCAATGGCTACTATTATAGGTTTCAGGAGTTTAAGTCTGCTTACCACTCTCTCCCAAAATACATCATCCAGGAGGATCCTCTTGATGAGGCTGTCCATATCAGCAGACTGTGATATGGCAATTTCTTGGAGACTCCTTCCCCTCCAAGAGACTGAAAAACATGATGACAACAGCACCCCAATGGGTGTTGCTAGGCAGCTTCAATGTGGTGCTCTTATTCTTCTCACTTTGCTTGGTGAGGTAGATTGCTGCTATAACTAGATGACCCTTCGCATTCTTAATCATTTCCTTGGCTCTCTTGTAGAGTATATCCATTGTTTTCACTGCCATGATGTCTTTGAGGAGCAGATTCAATGCATGAGCAGCACAGCCAATCAGTGTGATGTGAGGGTAGGACTCCTCCACTTTAGACCAAGCAGCCTTCATGTTCGCAGCATTGTCTGTCACCAGTGCAAATACCTTCTGTGGTCCAAGGTCATTGATGACTGCATCAGCTCATCTGCAATGTAGAGACACGTGTGTTTGTTGTCCCTTGTGTCTGTGCTCTTGTAGAATACGAGTTGAGATGATGTAGATAATTATTCCTTGCCCACGAACATTCAACCACCCATCAGAGATGATTGTAATACAGTCTGCTATCTCTATGATTTGCTTGATCTTCACTTGAACTCTGCATCCAGCAAATTAGTAGATAAAGCATGTCTGGTTGGAGGGGTGTATGGTGAAGAACATTCAGAATTCTCTTCCAATACACATTGCCTGTGAGCATCCGAGGTGAACCAGTTGCATACACAGCTCAAGCAAGACATTCATCAGCATTTCTCTGACTACGTTCCTCCATTGAGTCAAAAAAACTTCTGATTCCAGGAGGACATGAGCTGTTGCTAACGATAAGGTGTCTGATTCATTATTTTCAACTCAAATAGAAGTAGAGGGGCTTTTGTCAGAGTTTGCTTGTTGTGAGCGCTGAGGGAACTTTATACACTTGGCCAGATTAATCTGCATCTTTGTTGCATTCTTCACATATGATTTGGCACAGTATTTGCAAATGTACACAGCTTTTCCTTCTACATTAGCTGCAGTGAAATGTCTCCACACATCAGATAGTGCCCGTTGCATTTTCCTGTAAAGATGAGAAAAAAATAGGTAAAAAAAACAACAAATACAATTCCATGTACAGACAAATAGTTAAGCAGTTAGATTCAACAACTCCTTTGTAAGATAAATGTTTGAAAATGAAACATGCATGGAAACAGGTGAATTAACACTCCTCAGTTAGCAGGCTCAAGCAAGCTAAAACCCACATGGTAGCAAATACTAAAAAGCAGAAATTGTTAACAAGATAGAAATTATTTAAACTGTAGGCTACTATTTACTAGTTAACAGAAAATCATCGATGTCATATAAAATATATTCACCCCACCCAGTATTGTAATCAAAACTTACCAGAAAGCATGTACTCCTTGGTTAAGACCGTGTAGCAGTGTGGGCTCAATAGCATCTCATTAGTGTGCAAGATCTTGAGAATCAGCTGTACATGTGATGGAAGAATGAACTGTGCATGCAGAGGGTTGCAATTCCATTGAATTGGGGATAGTTTAACCAAAATATGCCACAAGACCTAGAATTTCCGTATGTGTATCCCGCAAAAAAACTTCACTGTTATGAGCTAAATGCTTTGATGAATTTAAGCAAAATTCCCAGGCTTAACTTCCCATGAAAAATTCTGGAAAGTTTCTGACCCTTTGCAACCCTAGTTTGGACCATGATAGTTTGTTGGTGATGTGTACACCAAGGAACTTGAAAGTGTACCTGCTTCACTACAGCCCCGTGGATGTGAATGGGGACATGTTAGGCCCTCCTTTTGCTGTAGTCCACGATCATCTCCTTTGTCTTGCTCACGTTGAGGGAGAGGTTGTTGTCTGGGCACCACACTGCCAGGTCTCTGATCTCCTCCCTATAGGCTGTCTCATCATTGCCTAACACTGTTGTGTCGTCAGAAAACGTAATGATGGTGTTGGAGTCATGCTTGGCCACGCAGTCGTGGGTGAACAAGGAGTACAGGAGGGGACTAAGCATGCACCCCCGAGGGACCCCCATGTTGACAATCAGCGTGGCATGTGTTTTTACCAGGATCCAGTTGCTGAGGGAGGTGTTTAGTCCCAGGGTCCTTAGCTTAGTGATTAGCTTTGTGGGCACTATTGTGTTGAATGCTGAGCTGGAGCTGATATGAAAGATAAGGGCCTAATGCTTCCAAAACCGTAACCGCAAGCAATGTATGTTAATGTTCAGACAGAGCATAGGGGATCTTAACAAAACTCCCTCCTACAGTAGACGCCTTCATCCAATGGCATGTGTAATGTAATGGAACAGAGAGTCGTGATCAAGGGCTAGCGTAGGTCTAGTTACTATGGAAAAGCTAGCCTAGTTATCACCATAATGTCTGGTGGGCTTCCTGACCTAAATAACTTATCAGGCCAGACTTTAATCCGTTGCTTTTTAATAAAGGTGCCTTGTATTTCCAGAATGTTGAATAAACTGTAATTTTAATTTACCTGACGCATGCGTGAACACCATGTACGCAATACGCATGCTTCAGGTGTGAACAAATCGTGAGTGCCACGCACAGACCGAATTTTGATGTTGGTATTGTCTCAAATTACCAACGGCATAAGGACAAACTAGGGTAAAACCAGTATGGTAAGTTCAAATGAAACTTTTCTCCTTCATTCATTGATATGGTAAGCTAGCGTTAGCTATCTTCTAACATATTGCTAACTAACTAACGTTAGCTGTGGATGGTCTTACCGATTTGTTTGCTTTCTTCGCTTGGACGAACGCCCTCGTTTCTCTCCGCCAAGAATATCAACCTGAAAGTTGAACATAAACATCTTGTAACCACCATGCATTGCTGACACACCCGACTACATGTTTTGTTGATAATAAAGAAAGTTACAATTGGTACAGTTGATGTGTTTACAATCCACCTCGACCGTGGCCGCCATTTTTTCAACAAACGTCATTCTATCATCCACGGTACAAGATTCCACCGCTGGCTGAGAGCGCCACTCGTGGTTTGGAGTTGAATAGGTCGAGTATTTGGAAATAACTCATTATCTCTGGTTGAATAAAAAAAAATGCATGTATCGCAGAGGTTTGTGATCTCAAAAATATGTGATGGTATCGATTATCAGTCAAAACATGTTATGCTGTAGAAATGTAAATACTACTGCACCCAATTTACTGTCAGTAAATACTTCCACAACCAGACCAGCAGGGGTCATGATGAGTATGGCTGTAGAGATTGTGAGCAAAATGTTTGCAGTCAGTGTGTGTTGTTTGGAAACTCTGCCAAGCATTGCTTTCCAGCTCTTGACTGTTTCGAAATCCAAACATTAGGAAATTATTTTTTAGGTCTTGTCTCCATAGTAACAACTTCAACAAATCACACCAATTTACACAACATGTGTGTGTGTATATAAATGAACACCAAGTGGGCTGGGCCTACAGGTGAGAAACTCCATTAAAAGTGACACACTTATTTTTCTTAACACCTGTGAAGAACACTTTCCCTCTAAATCAAAGTATCGGCAGCAGTAACATCCTGCCTGGCCCCCAATGAAGAGTCATAAGCCCTATTCACAACCTACTTGTATTACCAGAATGTTGGTTATGTAATTATTACCCCAGCATGTCTGTTTTTCCAGAGGATGGTCTGATGGGATTAGTTTTACCAAACTGCCTCCTGTTATATATTTTTCTCATATAAAATTTACCATTATGCCTGGAGGCTGTTCTAAGCGTGAAGATATTTCAACTTGTCTAGGCATAGCCTTATATTGGCTTTCAGTTTGGAGAAAGTCAAAATAATATCAAGACCCATTAACTAACTGTATGCAGACATTTAATTAACTGATGTATTTGGTACAATATTATCCTCTTAATGTTTTAAATGAGAAATAGGCACTGGGAAAGACAAGACAAAACATATCATTCATCTGTAGGCCAAGTGCATTAGCACTTTGTCTTAAGCATCAATTTGTTCCCATGTTCTTACCAAACTGAGCAGCACCTGTTAAATGCTGTTATACCCCTCAAAACATAGGGATGACAATTTACACAGGATAAGTATTACCAGAGGACCTTGAAGTCAGCAGAAAAACAGTAGGTTATTCTGTCTGGAATTATTACTCTCCCACCATGTGAAAATTACTGACATGGCAGATTTGCACAGGACTAAAATGAAGGATGTGGTGTTTTGTGTTCGTGCACCCAACTTCCCCCAATAAAACTAATCCCACCAGAATAGGGCTTCACACACTAATGAATGTGACTTCCTGTTACTCCCTGAGAGGAAGAAGTCAGCCGTCTTCTAATTGAATGGAAATACAGACTTAATTAGTTGACTCATTTTACAGGTGGAGATAATGGAGGAAGCATAGAGGGCTGGGGAGAGCACACACACACACTGGAAGTGTGATGATGAGTGATTCATGTCATGCACAACCTTTAGATGTAATGCACTCCAACTCCCTTAATTGGTATTTTCATTCCAGGCGTAGTGATGACCTTATTGTATTGCTGCTGAATGTTCAAGGGGCTTCAAGATACATACAGCCAGGTACCTACCACATGGGCTTCTATCTGTCTCTCTCTATCTCTCTCACACACACAGACACACACACATGTGCATACTCCTCCATCCCTCCCTATCTCCTTCCAACCCTGTGTCTTTTGTCTCTTTCCCTCCCTCCATACTTCCATCTTTCCCTCAATCCCTGCCTGTCCTCCACACTATGGGGTGTTAATCCCTCTGTTTTCTGCCCAGACAGCAGAAGTGTGTAGATTATGGGTGTTACTCCATAAACAGCTTTTAGTTTCCCTAAATCAGGATTCTGCATGCTGTTTCCTAGTCAAATTAATTCACCACGCTTCAGTGGTCCAGATACACTTGGCACTGTGTAGAACTGCATCGCTGGATGTTACATGTTGTGCAGGGATTTTTCTGCCATTGAAATCATTGGAGCTTTTTTCGGGGATGACCTAAATCCAAACAGTGTAATATATATATATATATATATATATATATATATATATATATATATATATATATATATATATACTGCTCAAAAAAATAAAGGGAACACTTAAACAACACAATGTAACTCCAAGTCAATCACACTTCTGTGAAATCAAACTGTCCACTTAGGAAGCAACACTGATTGACAATAAATTGCACATGCTGTTGTGCAAATGGAATAGACAAAATGTGAAAATTATAGGCAATTAGCAAGACACCCCCAATAAAGGAGTGATTCTGCAGGTGGTGACCACAGACCACTTCTCAGTTCCTATGCTTCCTGGCTGATGTTTTGGTCACTTGTGAATGCTGGTGGTGCTCTCACTCTAGTGGTAACATGAGACGGAGTCTACAACCCACACAAGTGGCTCAGGTAGTGCAGCTCATCCAGGATGGCACATCAATGCGAGCTGTGGCAAGAAGGTTTGCTGTGTCTGTCAGCGTAGTGTCCAGAGCATGGAGGCGCTACCAGGAGACAGGCCAGTACATCAGGAGACGTGGAGGAGGCCGTAGGAGGGCAACAACCCAGCAGCAGGACCGCTACCTCCGCCTTTGTGCAAGGAGTAGTACTGCCAGAGCCCTGCAAAATTACCTCCAGCAGGCCACAAATGTGCATATATATATATGAAGAGTGGTACTCAGTGATGTGTTGGATTTGCCCCAAACATAACACTTTGCATTCAGGATATAAAGTACCTTTCTTTGCCACATTTTGTGCAGTTGTACTTTAGTGCCTTATTGCAAACAGGATGCATGTTTTGGAATATCGTCAGTCTATCCTTGTTCTGAGAAATGAAGGCTATTCCATGCGAGAAATTGCCAAGAAACTGAAGATCTCATACAATGCTGTGTACTACTCCCTTCACAGAACAGTGCAAACTGGCCCTAACCAGAATAGAAAGAGGAGTGGGAGGCCCCAGTGCAAAACTGAGCACAGGACAAGTACAATAGAGTGTCTAGTTTTGAGAAACAGACGCCTCACAAGTCATCAACTGGCAGCGTCATTAAATTGTACCATGCAAAATACCAGTCCCAACGTCAACAGTGAAGAGGCGACTCCGGAATGCTGGCCTTCTAGGCAGAGGTCCTCTGTCCAGTGTCTGTGTTCTTTAGCCCATCTTAATCTTTTCTTTTTATTGGCCAGTCTGAGATATGGCTTTTCTTTGCAACTCTACTTAGAAGGCCAGCATCCCGGAGTCGCCTCTTCACTGTTGACGTTGAGACTGGTGTTTTGCAGGTACTATTTCATGAAGCTGCCAGTTGAGGACTTGCGAGGCATCTAATGTACTTGTCCTCTTGCTCAGTTGTGCTCAGTTGTGCCAGTTTGCGCTGTTCTGTGAAGGGAGTAGTACAAAGCGTTGTACGAGAGCTTCAGTTTCTTGGCAATTTCTCGCATGGAATAGCTTTAATTTCTCAGAACAGGAATAGACTGACGAGTTTCAGAAGAAAGGTCTTTCTTTCTGGTCATTTTGAGCCTGTAATCGAACACACAAGTGCTGATGCTCCAGATACTCAACTAGTCTAAAGAAGGCCAGGCTTATTGCTTCTTTAATCAGGACAAAAGTTTTCAGCTGTACTAACATAATTGCAAAAAGGGTTTTCTAATGATCAATTAGCCTATTAAAATTATAAACCTGGATTAGGTAACACAATGTTCCATTGGAACACAGGAGTGATGGTTGCTGATAATGGGCCTCTGTACGCCTATGTAGATATTCCATAAAAAATCAGCCGTTTCCAGCTACAGTAGTCATTTACAACATTAACAATGTCTACACTGAATTTCTGATCAATTTGATGTTATTTTAATGGACAAAAAAATGTGATTTTCTTTCAAAAACAAGGACATTTCTAAGTGACGCCAAACTTTTGAGCAATAAAAAATAAAAGGTCATGGAAAATTGAAAATTCCAAAACAATGAATTTAGCAGTATTGATTTTGTTATTATGTTTGAGCAAAATAACACAGTATTGAGCATGGTAAAAGGCACAGAATTTAAGTTCGTTAGCTTTAAAATGGCAAAAATGTATCTCAGCTCCATGGCAAAATGTGTAGAATTGCAAGACATTTGGTTTAAAATGGCAAAAATGTATCTTAACTCCATGGGGAAATTTGTAGAATATCACGAAATTGGCTTTAAAAAAATCTCTACAGCCGGGCCAACCGCCCTGCCACGTCCACCACCTAAGCCCCTTTTTGATCCAGATAAAACCCTGTTATGGGATGTGTGTGCATGGATAAGTGTGTGTTTGGTTGTATTTCATATCAACCTGTTAGATATTAAGGCCCTGATCCCCTGGCCCATAGAGAGAAGTGGAATAAGGGAGGATAGTGGGAGGTAGTGGGCGAAAGGTAAGGGGGAGTACTGACAGAAAGGATACAAGGGTACGTCAAAGGGGTGGAGGCTGGGGGTCTGTGGGAGGGCTGGAAGATCCGAGCTGATACTTTTAACTGAATCGCCCAGAATAGCTGTGTTTAGGGGATTAGGGAGGGGAGAAGCAGGCGTCTGCGTGTGGATGACGTCCTCCGTGCGTAGGACAACTTCTGATGAAAACCAGTGCTACACAACGTGAAAATGCTGGATGGTATCATAACGTTTGCATTTCTGTGTAAAATTGGAAACATTCTCCTTTCACATTTTTGTGAGGGAAAGGAGATAAGCATCATTGATAGAGAAGCGATAGGTAAGGTCCCTGCGGACCGACATGGATGGGGAGCTTATTGAACTGGTTTTCTGCACAATGGTTTGTGTCTGATAAGCCAGGCTCTTGGCATGTCATTACAGATAGTGTTTGGGATGTATGGTGGGCTTGGAAGTGATTACATCTGAGTGTTATGAAACCTCCAGGTGGTGGAATTGGACACCACCGATGGAAACAAGATGACTGTCCCCCACACACACCATGTTTTTATCTGCATAAACAAGTTTTGGGTGGGCTGCCTACGTGTTTTTTTGGGGCCGCCTATGTCCAAACCATAAAAAAATGTAATAAATGAATATTAAGTGTGTGTGTATATATATATACATATATGTATACATATATATATATATATATATATATATATATATATATATATATATATATATATACTGCTCAAAAAAATAAAGGGAACACTTAAATAACACAATGTAACTCCAAGTCAATCACACTTCTGTGAAATCAAACTGTCCAATTAGGAAGCAACACTGATTGACAATAAATTTCACATGCTGTTGTGCAAATGGAATAGACAAAAGGTGGAAATTATAGGCAATTAGCAAGACACCCCCCAAAACAGGAGTGATTCTGCAGGTGGTGACCACAGACCACTTCTCAGTTCCTATGCTTCCTGGCTGATGTTTTGGTCACTTTTGAATGCTGGCGGTGCTCTCACTCTAGTGGTAGCATGAGACGGAGTCTACAACCCACACAAGTGGCTCAGGTAGTGCAGTTCATCCAGGATGGCACATCAATGCGAACTGTGGCAAAAAGGTTTGTTGTGTCTGTCAGCATAGTGTCCAGAGCATGCAGGCGCTACCAGGAGACAGGCCAGTACATCAGGAGATGTTGAGGAGGCCGTAGGAGGGCAACAACCCAGCAGCAGGACAGCTACCTCCGCCTTAGTGCAAGGAGGTGCACTGCCAGCGCCCTGCAAAATGACCTCCAGCAGGCCACAAATGTGCATGTGTCTGCTCAAACGGTCAGAAACAGACTCCATGAGGGTGGTATGAGGGCCCGACGTCCACAGTTGGGGGTTGTGCTTACAGCCCAACACCGTGCAGGACGTTTGGCATTTGCCAGAGAACACCAAGATTGGCAAATTCGCCACTGGCGCCCTGTGCTCTTCACAGATGCAAGCAGGTTCACACTGAGCACATGAGCACATGTGACAGACGTGACAGAGTCTGGAGACGCCGTGGAGAACGTTCTGCTGCCTGCAACATCCTCCAGCATGACCGGTTTGGCGATGGGTCAGTCATGGTGTGGGGTGGCATTTCTTTGTGGGGCCGCACAGCCCTCCATGTGCTCGCCAGAGGTAGCCTGACTGCCATTAGGTACCGAGATGAGATCCTCAGACCCCTTGTGAGACCATATGCTGACACATTCACATTTGTGGCCTGCTGGAGGTCATTTTGCAGGGCTCTGGCAGTGCACCTCCTTGCACTAAGGCGGAGGTACCGGTCCTGCTGCTGGGTTGTTGCTCTCCTACGGCCTCCTCCACGTCTCCTGATGTACTGGCCTGTCTCCTGGTAGGGCCTCCATGCTCTGGACACTACGCTGACAGACACAGCAAACCTTTTTGCCACAGTTCGCATTGATGTGCCATCCTGGATGAACTGCACTACCTGAGCCACTTGTGTGGGTTGTAGACTCCGTCTCATATATATATATATATATATATATACAGTGCCAGTCAAACGTTTGGACACACCTACTCATTCCAGAATTTTGCTTTATTTTTACTATTTTCTACATTGTAGAATAATAGTGAAGATATCAAAACGAATAAATAACACATATGGAATCATGTGGTAACCAAAAAAGTATTAAACAAATCAAAATATATTTTATATTTGAGATTCTTCAAAGTAGCCACCCTTTGCCTTGATGACAGCTTTGCACAATCTTGGCATTCTTTCAACCAGCTTCATGAGGTAGTCACCTGGAATGCATTTCACTTAACAGGTGTACCTTGTTAAAAGTTCATTTCTGGAATGAGCCAATCAGTTGTGTTGTGACAAGGTAGGGGTGGTATACAGAAGATAGCCCTATTTGGTAAAATACCAAGTCCATATTATGGCAACAGCTCAAATAAGCAAAGCAAAACGACAGTCCATCATTACTTTAAGACATGAAAGTGAGTAAATTCTGAAAATGTCAAGAACTTTGAACATTTCTTCAAGGGCAGCCGCAAAAACCATCGAGCGCTATGATGAAACTGGCTCTCATGAGGACCGACACAGGAAAGGAAGACCCAGAGTTACCTCTGCTGCAGAGGAAATTCCACAAATTAACTTTTAGCAAGGCATACCTATTAATTGAAATGCATTCCAGGTGTTTACCTCATGAAGCTGGTTGAGAGAATGCCAAGAGTGCAAAGCTGTCATCAAGGCAAAGGGTGGCTACTTTGAAGAATTTCAAATATAGAATATATTTTGAGTTGTTTAACACTTTGTTGGTTACTACATAATTCCATTTGTGTTATTTCATAGTTTTTATGTCTTCACTATTATTTTAAAATGTAGAAAATAGTAAAAATAAAGAAAACCCTTGAACGAGTAGGTGTGTCCAAACCTTTGACTGGTACTGTATATGCAGTGCATTCGGAAAGTATTCCTGGCTACCCCTACCCCAGTCAACTGCCCGGCACCTGCCACAGCAACTCACCCAAGCCTCCCCTATTTCTCCTTCACCCAAATCCAGATAGCTGATGTTCTGAAAGAGCTGCAAAATCTGGACCCCTACAAATCAGCTGGGCTAGACAATCTGGACCCTCTCTTTCTAAAATGATCTTCTGAAATTGTTGCAACCCCTATTACTAGCCTATTCAACCTCTCTTTCGTATCGTCTGATATCCCCAAAGATTGGAAAGCTGCCGCGGTCATCCCCCTCTTCAAAGGGGGAGACACTCTAGACCCAAACTTTTATAGACCTATATCCATCCTGCCCTGCCTTTCTAAAATCTTCGAAAGCCAAGTTAACAAACAGATTACCGTCCATTTCAAATCCCACCGTACGTTCTCCGGTATGCAATCTGGTTTCCGAGCTGGTCATGGGTGCACCTCAGCCACGCTCAAGGTCCTAAACGATATCATAACCGCCAGCGATAAAAAACAGTACTGTGCAGCCGTCTTCATCGACCTGGCCAAGGCTTTCGACTCTGTCAATCACCGCATTCTTATCGGCAGACTCAATAGCCTTGGCTTCTCAAATGACTGCCTCGCCTGGTTCACCAACTACTTCTCAGATAGAGTTCAGTGTGTCAAATCGGAGGGCCTGTTGTCTGGACCTGTGGCAGTCTCTATGGGGTGCCACAGGGTTTAATTCCGAGTGCCGACTCTTTTCTCTATATATATATCAATGAGGTCGCTCTTGCTGCTGATCCACCTCTACACAGACCACACCATTCTGTATACATCTGTCCCTTCTTTGGACACTGCTAACAAACCTCCAAACGAGCTTCAACGCCATACAACACTCCTTCCGTGTCCTCCAACTGCTTTTAAATGCTTTTAAATGCTTCTAAATGCTCTTCAACCGATTGCTGCCCGCACCCTCCCGCCCGACTAGCATCACTACTCTGGACGGTTCTGACTTAGAATATGTGGACAACTACAAATACCTATGTGTCTGGTTAGACTGTAAAGTCTCCGTCCAGACTCACATTAAGCATCTCCACTGCAAAATTAAATCTAGAATTCCTATTTCACAACAAAGCCGCCTCCTTCACTCATGCTGCCAAACATACCCTCGTAAATCTGACTATCTTGACAAAATATGCCCCAACACTCTACTCAGCAAACTGGATGTATCACTGTGCCATCCGTTTTGTCACCAAAGCCCCATATACTACCCACAACTGCGACCTGTATGCTCTCGTTGGCTGGCCCTCACTACATATCCGTTGCCAAACCCACTGGCTCCAGGTCATCTATAAGTCTTTGCTAGGTAAAGCCCCACCTTATCTCAGCTCACTGGTCACCATAGCAACACTCACCCGTAGCACACACTCCAGCAGGTATTTAATTTAAACTTTTATGTAACTAGGCAAGCCAGTTAAGAACAAATTCTTACTTTCAATGACGGCCTAGGAACAGTCGGTTAACAGTGGGTTCAGGGGCAGAATCCCTTGTCAGTGTGGGGATTCGATCTTGCAACCTTTCGTTTACTAGTCCAACGCTCTAACCACTAGGCTACCTGCCGCCCCTAACTATATTGCACTGGTCATCCCCAAAGCCAACACTTCCATTGGCCGCCTTTCCTTCCAGTTCTCTGCTGTCAATAACTGGAACAAATTGCAAAAATCACTGAAGCTGCAGTCTTATATCTCCCTCTCTAACTTTAAGCATTAGCTGTCAGAACAGCTTACCGATCACTGTACCTGTACACAGCCAATGTGTAAATAGCACACCCAACTACCTCATATTATTACTTACCCTCTTGCTCTTTTGCACCCCAGTATCTCTACTTGCACATCATCATCTGCACATCTATCACTCCAGTATTAATGCTAAATTGGCTGTGTACAGGTACAGTGATCGGTACGCTGTTCTGACAGCTAATGCTTAAAGTTAGAGAGGGAGATATAAGACTGCAGCTTCAGTGATTTTTGCAATTTGCCTCTAGGGCCTATTTATTGCCTACCTCCCTACTCTTCTACATTTGCACACACTGTACATAGATTTTTCTATTCTTCTTTTCTATTGTGTTATTGACTGTATGTTTGTTTATCCAATGTGTAACTCTGTGTTGTTGTTTTTGTCCCACTGCTTTGCTTTATCTTGGCCAAGTCGCAGTTGTAAATGAGAACTTGTTCTCAACTGGCCTACCTGGTTAAATAAAGGTGAAATAAATAAAAAATATATAACTCCCCATCCAACCTGACAGAGTTGGAGAGGATCTGCAGAGAAGAATGGGAGAAAATCCCCAAATACAGCTTGTAGGGTCATACCAAAGAAGACTCGTGGCTGTAATTGCTACCAAAGGTGCTTCAACAAAGTACTGATCAAATGGTCTGAATACTAATGTAAATATATTTCAGTTTTTTATTTTTAATACATTTGCACAAATTTCTAAAACCCTGTTTTTGCTTTGTCATTATGGGGTATTGTGTGTAGATTGATGAGAGAAAAAAACAATTGAATCAATTTTAGAATAAGGCTGTAACATAACAAAATGTGGAAAAAGTCAAGTGGTCTGAATACTTTCCGAATATATATATATATATATATATATATATATATAAATATATAATACACACACACACACACACACACACACACACACACGTGACAGCAGCTCCCTGATGGGAAGCCATGTTACCAACCGCACTGGGTGGGGCATCCAGTGGGCTTGGGCTGTATTCTGATGAAGGGCACTGAGCTGGAGTCAAATCAATCTGCTCTGTTTGTCAGGAGACTTTGACACACGGCTGTCGTCTTCATTGACACTGGGCTGTGAGAGGTGTGTGTGTGACCCAATTGGGACATGTGAGACTTGAGTTCCTGTCTGGCACTATGCTCTCCAGAGTCCAGAGGCCTGAGGCAGTTCATCTTGGTAAGGTGTCAGCTTCTCTGAATAAGCTGTAAGCTGTCAGCTGTATAATGAATAACAACATAATGAATGGGATTGGTTTTTAATACCAGGCGTCATGCATAGTCACTTTAACTCTACCTACATGTACATATTACCCCAATTACCTCAACCAACCTGTGCCCCTGCACATTGACTGTACCGGTACCCCCTGTATATAGCCTCCCTACTGTTATTTTGATGCTGCTCTTTAATTATTTGTTATTTTGATTTTTCTTAAAACTGCATTGTTAGTTAACAGCTGGTAAGTAAGCATTTCACTGTATTGTGACAAATGTGACAAATAAAATTTGATTTGAATCATTAAACTCAGTACAATTTACTATCCACAGATAAGGCTGAGTAGCAGCTACTCCGCGCACAAGGTTTTGTTTACGAACATGAAGAAAAGGCTGGTCTACTTCTAGCTCATCAACTCAAGTGTAAATCTGCCTCACAGCCGATCCCTCAAATTCACAACACCTCGGGTGTCTTAACAGTTAGTCCTACTGAAATCAATAATACCTTCAAAAAAATCTGACCTTTACACGTCAGAATCACCTGAAGACAATTAAATACTGAATGATTTTCTTGAAAATTTCGAAACTCCTACCATTAGTACAGAGAAGAGAGAGGAAATGTATCAACCTTTGCAGTTAGAGGAGATTTATTCATTAAATTACAGCAATGCAAAGTGGGAAATCCCCTGGCCCAGATGGCTACACAATCAAATTCTACAATAAGTTTTCTGCCAAACTGGCGCCCCACCTGCTTGAAATGTTTGAAAACGCCCTGGACCAACCCTGACAGAGGCGTTGATCACACTTTTGTTAAAACCCGGCTAAGATGTATCTGAGTGTGGCTCATACAGACCGATCTCACTTTCAAAAGGAGATGTAAAAATATTAGCGAAATTGCTTGCCTCTCAAATATAATCCACTATGACAGACATATCAACGGCTCAGACAGCGTTTATTAAGGGTCGCCACTCCTTTTCTAACATTCGACGTCTGCTTAATGTCATACACTCTCCTGCACCTTTGGACGTTTCCGAAGTGGTTATCTCTTTAGATGCGGAGAAGGAATTTGACAGGGTAGAATGGGAATATTTATTCTCTGTACTGGGAAAATTTGGCTTTGGTGCAAACTTCATTTCCTGGGTCCGACAGTTGTACTCATCACCCAAGGCATCAGTACTTACAAACATACTTCGTTCACAGTATTTCCCATTATCAAGGGCCACATACCAGAGATGTCCAATGTCCCCTCTGTTATTTGTCCTGGCGATAGAGCCCCTTTCTATTATGCTAAAGGACAAACCCTCAACACATGGTATCTACAGATGGGGACTGGAACACAATGTTTCCTTGTATGCAGATGACTTGCTTTTATATATCTTAGACTCTGAAGCGTGTGTCCCTGAGGTAGTGGACCTACTGCATAGGTTTGGTGTGTTTTCGGGTTATAAATATAATTTCTCAAAAAGTGAATATTTTCCTATTAATGATTTAGCATTACAAATTCCATTGGATACTATTCCATTTCGTATGTCCAAAGTCTAGCTTTAAATATTTAGGGATCAATATCACCCGTACCTTGTCTTCCCTCCATGATGAGAAATTTACTCCCCTGATTAGCAAACTTAAACTGAGTATTCTCCATTTTACTTTAGCTGGTAAAGTGAATTGTATCAAGATGATATGTATTGCCCAGATTTCTGTACTTGTTACTATGTCTCCCTCTTTTTTTACCAAAGTATTTTTTCACTTCAGTGGATAATCATTTTTTTATTGGGCGGTGGGAATCCAAAAATACGTAAAGCATTCCTCCCAAGATATAGAACCCACGGAGGACTAGCCCTTCCTAACTTTATGTATTATTACTTGGCAGCGAATATACAAAATATTATTTACTGGCTTCGCACCCCAGAAACTGACTGGTGTCAAACAGAAGCCATCTCCTGTTTGTCAGCCTTAGTACCTCCAATCTCCCTCTTTCAGCTTCACGCTACACTTCCAATCCAATTGTTGTCAATACTCTTAAAATTTGGACTCAATTTCGTCAACATTTTAAATCCTGTGATTTCTCTATTCAAGGTCCTATAAGTAATAATCAACTCTTCCTTCCAGACAAACTGGATTCAGCTTTCAGGCTGTGGCAGAGGAATGGCCTTACCAAGTTTAATTACCTATATGTTGATGGCACCTTTGACAATTTCGAAGACCTCGCTATCAAATTTTATCTACTCCATTCAAGTTTATTTGGCTATTTCCAAATCTGCCAGTTTATTCGCACTCAAAGCCCAACCTTTCCAATTCTATCACCTGGATCGGGTCTGGTTGCCCTTTTGAAAACACCTTTTCAGCTTAAGGGACTCATTTCGTATTTTTGAGATAATCATGCCCCTTGATAAACTGTCACTCAATAAAATCCGATCTGCGTAGGAAGGGGAACTTGGTGGAGAGATCATTGATGAAGTCTGGAATGGTGCCTACTTAGGGTAACTGGAAGCTCCTCTTGTGTCCGGCTCAGCCTTATACAGTTTAAGGTACTTCACCATATCCATTTCAGTAAGGCCAGATTGTCAGAAATTCTACCCAAATATTGATGGTACATGTGACAGGTGTAAAGGCCTCTTGGCGGACTTGACCCAGATGTTCTGGTCCTGTCCCTGTCTGGCAGATTATTGGTCCACTATATTTAAACCAAACCAAACAACAATCGTTCTCTGACCAATAGACAGCTGGATGCCTTTGCCTCCCTGTTATCCTGCAGAAGGATCTTATTTGATTGTAAATCTATCAATCCTCCCTTAGCCTCTCTTTGGCTCAAAGATCTGATGCTGTTCCTAAAATTAGAAAAAATGTATTATACCATTCGAGGGTCAACCAACTCATTTTACTCCACCTGGGACCCGATGATATCCTATTTTGAACAGCTCCAAACACTTCCTCCAGATTAGTACTATTGGCCCCATCTCCACCCCCTGAGATTACTGCTATAGGCCTATTGGATCACCTAATCACCTGAAATTGTTAGGCAATTACGTTTTTGCTTGTATTGAAGTAACATTGTTGAATACTTTTGATTTGTTTTCTGATATGTAACTCAATTACTTTGCCTTTCTTTTTTAATTAGTTTGGAGGCATTCTAGGGGGGTGGGAGAAGGGGGACAAAAAGGGGAAAATGTACAATGTCTTTATATTTAATCTTTAATTCATTGTGAAAATAAATATTATATGAAAAAATATATAAAAATAATAATAATAGCTGTATAAGTAAAGATCAGTGGAGGCTCCTCAGTGAAAGTTTTTAGATAAAACGAAATATATTCATGTCACCAAATCATTGTTTAAAACATACTGTTTCGCAATGGAGTTCTACAGTAGCCTCAACAGCACGGAGGACAGCTAGTTTCTGTCCTTCTCTGGGTACATTGACTTCAATACAAAACCTAGGAGGCTTGTGGTTCTCATCTCCTTCCGTAGACTTACACAGTAATCTATCAGACCTCTTGCAGCATGAACTGACATGTCCACCCAATCAAAGGATCAGAGAATGATTCTAGTACTGAAAACATAAGCTACAGCTAGCTAGCATTGCAGTGCATAAAATGTGGTGAGTAGTTGACTCAAAGAGAGAGAAAGACAATAGTTGAACAGTTTTGAACACATTAATTGTTCAAAAATGAAGGAGAAGCATGAAAGAGAGAGCTAGCTATATTTTGTTATATTTTAATTTTCACTTTCACTCACTAGCTAGCTAGTTTAGCCTACTCAAACACCCGACTCAAACGGAGAGGGATGCTATGTTAGCTAGCTGGCTATGGCTATATGGCTATCCAAAACTGGAACTCTTCCAAGTCAAGGTAAGCTTTTGGTTTTATTAATTTGTTGCCACCCAGGCCCGCCGGTGTAACTTCTAAACTGCTTGCTGCTGACTGTACTGCATGATTGTAGCAGGTTTACTAACGAGTTAGTCCTAGTAGCTATGTTGCCTATGATATTAATATCGTGACAAAAATGTAAGCTGTGTGTAGAGGTTAGCGTTTATGATATGAAAGTTTGGTTTGGAAAGGTCACCAAATCATTGCCTGGTCACAGAGTGCTGATATGCTGTGCACTGAAGTCCATAAGCGAAGGGTAAAGGTGAAAGGAGGAGAGCTCGTAGATGCGAGAAGGAATTATACAATATTCAAAGGGATCATGCTGTTTGTATGTGGCTGCTATGAAAGTGATCAGAAGAGTACTCATTCCGTCAATTCTGTTGAAAAACATTTCTTAAACGGAAGCACACGGGACAAAACGGGATAAACATACCATAATTTGTCCAATAGAAACTTTTGTTTGCAACTCAAATCAAATCAAATTTTATTGGTCACATACACATGGTTAGCAGATGTTAATGCGAGTGTAGCGAAATGCTTGTGCTTCTAGTTTCGACCATGCAGTTATATCTAACAAGTAATCTAACAATTTCACAACAACTACCTTAAACACAAGTGTAAAGGAATGAATAAGAATATGTACATATAAATATATGGATGAGCGATGGCCGAACACCATAGGCAGGATGCAATAGATGGTATAGAGTACAGTAAATCCATATGAGATGAGTAATGTAGGGTATGTAAACATTATACAGTATAAAGTTGCATTGTTTAAAGTGACTAGTGATACATTTATTACATCCCATTTTTTATTATTAAAGTGGCTAGAGATTTGAGTCAGTATGTTGGCAGCAGCCACTCAATGTTAGCGGCGGCTGTTTAACAGTCTGATGGCCTTGAGATAGAAGCTGTTTTTCAGTCTCTCGGTCCCTGCTTTGATGCACCTGTACTGACCTTGCCTTCTGGATGATAACGGGGTGAACAGGCAATGGCTTGGGTGGTTGTTGTCCTTGATGATCTTTTTGGCCTTCCTGTGACATCGGGTGGTGTAGGTGTCCTGGAGGGCAGGTAGTTTGCCCCCGGTGATGTGTTATGCAGATCTCACTACCCTCTGGAGAGCCTTACGGTTGTGGGCGGAGCAGTTGCCGTACCAGGCGGTGATACAGCCCGACAGGATGCTCTCGATTGTGTATCTGTAAAAGTTTGAGTGTTTTTGGTGACAAGCCAAATTTATTCAGCCTCCTGAGGTTGAAGAGGCGCTGTTGCGCCTTCTTCACTACGCTATCTGTGTGGGTGGACCATTTCAGTTTGTCCGTGATGTGTACGCCGAGGAACTTAAAACTTTCCACCTTCTCCACTACTGTCCCATCGATGTGGATAGGGGGGTGCTCCCTCTGCTTTTTCCTGAAGTCCACGATCATCTCCTTTGTTTTGTTGACGTTGAATGTGAGGTTGTTTTCCTGATGTTGGACTAATGATTACACCCTAGATCAGCTAGATGCAGGCAAGAGAGTGCAAGGCAGTATTGAATGTGTCAATGTCTGTCACCTTGATTACTCAAATTTCTCTTGATCTGTGCACCATGTTGTAAACTTTCATTCATAGGCTAGGTTGTAGGAAGCTCATGATTGGTATAGGGAAAATTGTAGTATAATTTAGTAGCCTAAACCTATCGATGTTACATTGAGCTCGATGAATGGAATATGAATGACAGTAATCCGATACGCTGTAATTGAAATAATGCACCGACCGCCACTGGAAAAGATATACAGTGCCTTCGGAAAGTATTCAGACCCCTTGACTTTTTCCACATTTTGTTATGTTACAGCTTTATTCTAAAATGGATTACATTTTTTAAATCCTCAGCAATCTACACACACTACCCCATAATGACAAAGCGAAAACAAGTTTTTGAAATTTTTACAAATGTATTCAAAACAGAAATATCTTTCATTTTTATTTTTTTTAATACCAATTTCTCTCCCCAATCTCGTGGAATCCAATTGGTAGTTACAGTCTTGTCCCATCACTGCAACTCCCGTATGGATTCGGGAGAGATGAAGGTCGAAACACGACCAAGCCAAGCCGCACATCTTCTTCTTGATACAATCCCTGCTTAACCCGGAAGCCAGCCACATCAATGTGTCGGAGGAAACACCGTACACCTGGCGACTGTGTCAGCGTGCATGGGCTTGGCCCGCCACAGGAGTAGCTAGAGCGAGATGGGACAAGGACATCCCGGCATCCCGGCCCTAACCTGGACGACGCTGGGCCAGTTGTGCACTGCCCGGTCACAACCGGCTGCAACAGAGCATGGACTCGAACCAGTATATCTAGTGGCACAGCTAGCACTGCGATGCAGTGCCTTAGACCACTGCGCCCAGAAATACCTTTTTACATAAGTGTTCAAGACCCTTTGCTATAAGACTCAAAACGGAGTTCAGTCCACCTGTGGTAAATTAAATTGATTGGACATGATTTGGAAACGCCTCCAAGTGTCTATATAAGGTCTCACAGTTGACAATGCATGTCAGTACAAAAATCAAGTCATTAGGTTGAAGGAGTTGTCTGTAGAGCACCGAGACATGATTTTGTCGAGGCACAGATCTGGGGAAGGGTACCAAAACATTTCTGCAGCACTGAAGGTCGTCGAGAACACAGTGGCGTCCATGATTCTCAAACGGAAGAAGTTTGGAACCACCAAGACTCTTCCTAGAGCTGGCCGCCCGGCTAAACTGAGCAATTGGGGGAGAAGGGCCTTGGTCTGGGAGGTGACAAGAACCCAATGGTCACTTTGACAGAGCTCTAGAGTTCGTCTATGGAGATGGAAGAAACTTACGAAAGGACAACCATCTCTGCAGCACTCCACCAATCAGGCCGTTATGGTGGAGTGGCCAGGCGGAAGCCACTCCTAATGATAAACAAGATTCTCTGGTCTGATGGAACCAAGATTGAATTCTTTGGCCTGAATGCCAAGTGTCACATATGGATGAAACCTGGCACCATCCCTACGGTGAAGCATGTTGGTGGCAGAATTATGCTGTGGGGATGTTTTTCAGCGGCAGGGACTGGGAGACCAGTCAGCATCAAGGCAAAGATGAACGGACCAAAGTAGAGAGAGATCCTTGATGTAAAGCTGCTCCAGAGCTCTCAGGACCTCAGACTGGTGCGAAGGTTCACCTTCCAACAGGACAACGACCCTAAGCACACAACCAAGACAATGCAGGAGTGGCTTCGGGACAAGTCTCTGAATGTCCTTGAGTAGCCCAGCCAGAGCCCATAATTAAACCTGATCGAATATTGCTGGAGAGACATGCAAATAGCTGAGCAGCAACGCTTCCCATCTAACCTGACAGAGCTTGAGAAGATCTGCAGATAAGAATGGGAGAAATTCCCCAAATACAGGTGTTCCAAGCTTGTAGCGTCAAACCCAAGAAGACTCGAGTACTGAATACTTACAGTTGAAGTCGGAAGTTTACATACACTTAGGTTGAAAAACTTGTTTTTCAACCACTCCACCAATTTCTTGTTAACAAACTATAGTTTTGGCAAGTCGGATAGGACATCTACTTTGTGCATGACACAAGTAATTTTTCCAACAATTGTTTACAGACAGATTATTTCACTTATAATATAAAGTATCACAATTCCAGTGGGTCAGAAGTTTACATACACTAAGTTGACTGTGCCTTTAAACAGCTTGGAAAATTCCAGAAAATGATGTCATGGCTTTAGAAGCTTCTGATAGGCTAATTGACATAATTTGAGTCAATTGGAGGTATACCTGTGGATGTAATTCAAGGCCTACCTTCAAGCTCAGTGCTTCTTCACTTGACATCATGGGAAAATCAAAAGAAATCAGCCAAGACCTTGTAGACCTCCACAAGTCTGGTTCATCCTCAGGAGCAATTTCAAACAACTGAAGGTACCACATTCATCTGTACAAACAATAGTACGCAAGTATAAACACCATGGGACCACGCAGCCGTCATACCGCTCAGGAAGGAGACGTGTTCTGTCTCCTAGAGATGAACGTACTTTGGTGCGAAAAGTGCAAATCAATCCCAGAACAACAGCAAAGGACCTTGTAAAGATGCTGGTACAGGAACAAAAGTGTCTATATCCATAGTAAAATGAGTCCTAAATCGATATAACCTGAAACGCCGCTCAGCAAGCAAGAAGCCACCATTAAAAAAAGCCAGACTACGGTTTGCAACTGCACATGGGGACAAAGATTGTACTTTTTGGAGAAATGTCCTCTGGTCTGATGAAACAAAAATAGAACTGTTTGGCCATAATGACCATCGTTGTGTTTGGAGGAAAAAGGGGGACACTTGCAAGCCGAAGAACACCATCCCAACCGTGAAGCACGGGGGTGGCAGCATCCTGTTGTGGGAGTGCTTTGCTGCAGGAGGGACTGGTGCACTTCAGAAAATAGATGGCATCATGAGGTAGGAAAATGATGTATAAATATTGACGCAACATTTAAAGACATCAGTCAGAAAGTTAAAGCTTGGTTGCAAATGTGTCTTCCAAATGGACAATGACACAAAGCATACTTCCAAAGTTGTAGCAAAATGGCTTAAGGACAACAAAGTCAAGGTATTGGAGACGCCTTCACAAAGCCCTGACCTTAATCCCATAGAAAATTTGTGTGCAGAACTGAAAAAGCGTGTGCGAGCAAGGAGGCCTACAAACCTGCCTGAGTTACACCAGCTCTGTCAGGAGGAATGGGACAAAATTCACCCAACTTATTGTGGATAGCTTGTGGAAGGCTACACAAAATGCTTGACCCAAGTTAAACTATTTTAAAGCGATGCTACCAAATACGAATTGAGTGTATGTAAACTTCTGACCCACTGGGAATGTGATGAAAGAAATGAAACCTGAAATTAATCATTCTCTCTACTATTATTCTGACATTTCACAATCTTAAAATAAAGTGCTGATCCTAACTGACCTAAGACAGGGTATTTTTACTAGGATTATTATTTGGTTAAGGTGTATGTAAACTTCTGACTTCAACTGTATGTAAACGTAATATTTCAGTAAAAAAATAAAAAAGAATTAGCAAACATTTCGACAAACCTGTTTTTGCTTTGTCATTATGCGTATTGTGTGTAGAGTGATGAAGAAAAAAAACGATTTTATCAATTTTGGAATAAGGCTGTAACCTAACAAAATGTGGGGTCTGAATACTTTCCGACGGCACTGTATGCTGTTGGATTCTGACTTTTAAACTTGAAAATATGAAATATCCTTATTCATGTCACCAAAGGAGAGAGGGGAATGTAGAATGTTTACATTTTACCAGGATATGTTATTGTAAGACATCAGAGATCCAATTGGAGGAGAAGAGACTAGTATGAGTCAACATGACTGCCGTTAGTTGGGGAGGAGTGAGCAATTTGGGGCAGAGGTCAGGTTAGATGAAGTGAGGAAGAACATACATCACTAATCTTCTGGTTAGCACCAGAGGTGTATTGCCAGTTCAGATGTGTAAGGTGGAGCTCAGCATAGGAGAAAGGGTTAAATACCAGTGTTTGTGTGAATATGTTCTGTCTTATGCAGCTGTATGACCCAATGGGTGAATAAACTTGGTTTACGCTTTACTAATCGTCCGTGACTTTTACTAGGTTAATTTAGAACCCAACAATGTACTGTAGATGTATTGGATTTCCATCACTTTTATCCTCAGTTCCCCACCTTGTTCTGAACCTCGTGTTCTTTTGTTCTCTGTGTCATGCTCTCATTTAAAAAATGACGAGAAACATAGGAGTTCATAAAACATCACTTATTGTTGGTGCTAATGTTCTGACGAAGGTGAAAAGGCAGAAACATCAGCACAGTAAATAAGTGATACTTAGTGTGGACAGTGTGTGGGTGTTACGGTCGTCATAGTCGTTCTCCTCCTCAGACGAGGAGGAGCATGGATTGGACCAACACGCAGAGTGGGTAGTGCTTATGATAATTTGTTAAATCGAAACTGAACACTAACATGAAACAAAATAACAAAATGAATACAACCGACAACAGTCCCGTGTGGCACGAATACAAACACGGAAACAAACACCCACAAAACACATGTGAAACCCCGGCTGCCTTAGTATGATTCTCAATCAGGGACAACGATTGACAGCTATCTCTGATTGAGAATCATACCAGGCCGAACACAAAATCCCAACATAGAAAATCACACATAGACAAACCCACCCAACTCACGCCCTGATCAACTAAATAAATACAAGACAAAATAAGATAGGTCAGGAACGTGACATAACCCCCCCCCCCCCTTAAGGTGGCGAACTCCGGGCGCACCAGCATAAACTCTAGGGGAGGGTCTGGGTGGGCGTCTGTCCACGGTGGCGGCTCTGGCGCTGGTCGTGGTCCCCACCCCACCATAGTCTGTGTCATGCTCTGGCGGATCCTGGCTGGCTGGACGGCTCCCCTCTTCCGTAGCCTCCTCAAAAATTAACCCCACTAGATTAAGGGGCAGCACCGGACTGAGGGGCAGCACCGGACTGAGGGGCAGCACCGGACTGAGGGGCAGCACCGGACTGAGGGGCAGCACCGGACTGAGGGGCAGCACCGGACTGAGGGGCAACACCGGAATGAGGGGCAACACCGGAATGAGGGGCAGCTCCGGACTGAGGGGCAGCACCGGACTGAGGGACGGATCCTGGCTGGCTGGCTCTGGCGGATCCTGGCTGGCTGGCTCTGGCGGATCCTGGCTGGCTGGCTCTGGTGGATCCTGGCTGGCTGGCTCTGGCGGATCCTGGTTGGCTGGCTCTGGCGGATCCTGGCTGGCTGGCTCTGGCGGATCCTGGCTGGCTCTGGCTGGTCCTGGCTGGACGGCTCTGGCTGGTCCTGGCTGGACGGCTCTGGCTGGTCCTGGCTGGACGGCTCTGGCTGGTCCTGGCTGGACGGCTCTGGCTGCTCATGGCTGGACGGCTCTGGCTGCTCATGGCTGGCTGGCGGCTCTGGCTGCTCATGGCTGGCTGGCGGCTCTGGCTGCTCCTGTCTGGCGGAAGGCTCTGGCTGCTCCTGTCTGGCGGACGGCTCTGGCTGCTCCTGTCTGGCGGACGGCTCTGACGGCTCGGGACAGACGGGCAGCTCTGACGGCTCGGGACAGACGGACAGCTCTGACGGTGCTGTGCAGGCAGGCAGCTCAGACAGCGCTGGGCAGACAGACAGTTCAGACAGCGCTGGGCAGACAGACAGTTCAGACAGCGCTGGGCAGGCAGACAGTTCAGACAGCGCTGGGCAGGCAGACAGTTCAGACAGCGCTGGGCAGGCAGACAGTTCAGACAGCGCTGGGCAGGCAGGCAGCTCAGACACTGGCTGCGCTGGAGAGGAGGAAGGCTCTGACAGCGCTGGACAGGTGGGAGCAACTGGAGAGAGAAGACGGAGAGACAGCCTGGTGCGGGGGGCAGCCACCGGAGGACTGGTACGTGGAGGTGGCACCGGAAAAACCGGACCGTGAAGGAGGACACGCGCTCTTGAGCACCGAGCCTGCCCAACCTTACCAGGTTGAGTGGTCCCCATAGCCCTGCCAGTGCGGCGAGGTGGAAAAACCCGCACTGGGCTATGCTGGCGAAACGGGGACACCATTTGTAAGGCTGGTGCCATGTACGCCGGCCCGAGGAGACGCACTGGAGGCCAGATGTGTTGGGCCGGCTTCATGACACCCGGCTCGATGCCCAACCTAGCCCGGCCAGTGCGGCAAGGTGGAATAGCCCGCACTGGACTAAGCACGCGTACTGGGGACACCGTGCGCTTTACCGCATAACACGGTGTCTGACCAGTATGACGCCCTCTCACTCCACGGTAAGCACGGGGAGTTGGCTCAAGTATCCTACCCGGCTTTGCCACACTCCGCGTGTGCCCTCCCCCAATAAATTTTTGGGTCTGACTCTCGGGCTCCCAACCGCGTCGCCGCGCTGCCTCCTCATACCAGCGCCTCTCTGCCTTCGCTGCCTCCAATTCCGCCTTGGGACGGCGATATTCCCCTGGCTGAGCCCAGGGTCCTTTGCTGTCCAGGATCTCTTCCCAAGTCCACGAGTCCTGTGTCCTCGGTCTCTGCTACTGCTGCTGTCTGTTCCCACTCTGCTTGATCCTTTTGGGGTGGTTGTTTCTGTTACGGTCGTCATAGTCGTTCTCCTCCTCAGACGAGGAGGAGCATGGATCGGACCAACACGCAGAGTGGGTAGTGCTCATGATAATTTATTAAATCGAAACTGAACACTAACATGAAACAAAATAGCAAAATGAATACAACCGACAACAGTCCCGTGTGGCACGAATACAAACACGGAAACAAACATCCACAAAACACACGTGAAACCCCGGCTGCCTTAGTATGACTCTCAATCAGGGACAACGATTGACAGCTGCCTCTGATTGAAAATCATACCAGGCCGAACACAAAATCCCAACATAGAAAATCACACATAGACAAACCCACCCAACTCACGCCCTGACCAACTAAATAAATACAAGACAAAAGAAAACAGGTCAGGAACGTGACAGTGGGAGGGAGTTTGTTGTAGTTAGAACTATTTTCTTCAACACACCTGCAGAGCGACTACCATATGTGTATTTCACAATGTTGTAATAATGTGACCCTCTCCTACAGTGTCCTACAGTAACCTAGAAGGAGTCATCCAGAGCCACAGGGACATGAGGGTGTTTGCACCAGATTGCTTATGATCAATTACTAGACCTGTCCATCAGAGCTGGGAGGCCTATACACACACAGACACACGCACACGGACACATGTTCAGCCCATCCCCCTGTGTAAGGGACATCTTTTAAGTAACATCTTCCTGTTTTTGCACTCCATTTAGTTCATTAATAGATATCTAGCCCCGATAGTCACTCACTAACACAGCTTAAATCTTAAATAACATATAGTTTATGTTTGTGTTGTGTGTGTGAGGGGCCATGTCCAAAACTCATTTAACACATTCGTGTTGATGTTCATCAATCACATCTTAATAGAGAGAGCTATGATCATAGTTTAACTGCGCATGGTGTGAGTGGAGTGTGTGTGTGTGTCTGTTGTCCCCTGCAGTGTTCCAAAACTCTATGATGTCAGAGTATCAGCTGGGTTAGGGGAGATTAGGGGCGAGGTGTGAAGTTTTATTGGGCCATCGTGTGCGTGTGTGTGTCAGTAGGGGCAAGGTGAAAAGTTTAACTGTGCTTGTTTAAATGTGATGTGTCAGATTACAGTGTATCAGTAAACAGCCATAGGAGTTGATAAAGGGAGAGGTGTGGATGGGTAACGTACCTGACAGTGGACCACATCTTTTATCTGCCCTGCAGGATAAGGCACGAACACTGGCTGGGCATCTTTCAACCACAACGTCCAACATCGACATGGGTGGATGTAAGCTTGAGTTATCTTGTTTTTATGGCCAATAGTTTCTTGACATTTTCAGCTTTTTATATAGAAACAACAGAATACAACAAATACAAAGTAATAGGACCCAACAAATACCAATTAACCCACTACCTGTAAAAGAAAAGGAAGAAACCCCACTCAAATAAAACCCCACTCAAACTGGCTAATCAAATCACACTGGCAGAGGGAAAAGGATAAATACATCAACCAAGATTCTAGAACACAGGAAGAGGGTTAGGCTTAACGTTATGGCTTAAATGTAACACTCCATTTTCACTGAGGTCTCATGAACCACTAGATGTTTACCCCATTTCAAATACTATTTTTCCACATCGTTGATAAATCAGAAAGAAAGTTTCTCATATGCTGGTACAGTACCTAGTAGGGAGAACCACACATTTACAGGCTGTGTGTACCCAGTTTGCATCAGAAGCAGGGAGATCATACTATATTGGCCATTTTGTAGACCCTTTTATCCAAAGCAACTTAGTCATTTGTACATACAGTACATATTAATGTATGGGTAGCCCCAGCAGGTCTCGAACCCATAACCCTCTGTGTTACAAGCACCATATTCTACTGACTGAGCCACACAGGACCATCGTACAAAGGTCAGGACTCAACCAGATTGTACTGGCTGGGAGAAAATGTAATATCATTACTAATAATACATGTTATGTTTTCATGAACGGCTGCCTGGAAGTCTTGCACTTTTAGGCACAACCATGAAAGGTGAACCAGAGTGCCATCACTCTCCCTGCATCTCCAAGACTCTGGAATATCCCTCCGCTTAACTCTAAACAACCTTGAAGGAGTCCAGTAGAACCTATTAATGAACTGCATCAATCTTGTTTTCAGTTGTCTGGACATTTCCTTTGAGTTCCTCAATATATTCCAAATGTACCAAGTATCAGAGTGAGAGTGTCCAAGCCAGAGGGTTTGGAGGAGCTCTCTTTTCTAATGAATATAACTCTGGGGGTTGTCTTTTCCAGAACCAATACAAGGTAGCTTGGTGATGTGTGTTTTAAAACAGGTACAAATATGCAGAAATGTACACGTAGGGAAAAACAGCAGACTTTGTTTGTGTTGATAATTAGAATTGAGGTGATGAGTAATTATATATCTAACATGATAATGTTAATCACAACTTGTCACTGGAGAGAGATGAGTAAAGGTTATATAATATTGAACTATAGCCATATGTCCTGATTGCTCCTAAACACACTTCCAGCATGAAATCAATGCTGTTTGTCTCGTAATACTGTGACAGAGGGAACACATTGGTTATAGTCATCCTGCCCTGAGCTTCGTTCAATGTTACAAATTGTCAAAATACCCATCTCTGCTAGTTTATCAAGGTCTCTATGCCCTGAGAAGATCTGCTATTGTTACGACGCAAACACGCACCCTGTGTGTGGGTCTCTCTCCATCGAAGACTGAGCAGCTCGCCGCCTCCAGCTCTCACCTCTTGTTGAAACCCTATCGTTTTGCTGAGGTGGACAAGGGAAAGAGACACATATGAAATAACTGAACTGTGTTTTTGACCTCCATGCTTTCTCCTACTCCTTCATCGTATGAGACAGGATACAATATCATGACATAGATAGTATATTATAGGAGAGAGTAGAGAGTGAGGGGGGATAGTCTTCTGAAGGATCATGGTGTGTGGACTCATAGTGGATGTGTTGTATTGTCTTGGTAGATTTTGCAGGATGTGATTGTTACATTTCTCTTCCAATCGCTTTGTTTTTTAGATAACTATATAGTGTTGTTTAGAGCAGGGATGGGCAACTTTGATGGGGGTGGGGGCCACAAATAACCCTAACACATCATGAGGGGCCACAGTTGCTCGAGGGTCTGCGTACCCACATCCATACATACAGTGCATTCGGGAGGTATTCAGACCCCTTGACTTTTTCCACATTACAGCCTTATTTGAACATTTATTAAATAGTTTTTTCATCAATCTACACACAATACTCCATAATGACAAAGCAAAAACAGGTTTTTAAAAATGTTTGCCAGTTTATAAAAAATAAAAAAACATATCACATTTACATAACTATAAAGACCCTTTACGCAGTACTTTGCTGAAGCACCTTCAGTAGCGGTAACAGCCTTGGCTTCTTGGGTATGACGCTACAAGCTTGGCACACCTGTATTTGGGGAGTTTCTCCCATTCTTCTCTGCAGATGCTCTCAAGCTATGTCAGATCGGATGGGGAGAGTTGCTGCACAGCTATTTTCAGGTCTCTCCAGAGACTTTTGATTGGGTTCAGGTCCGGGCTCTGACTGGACCTCAAGGACATCCAGAGACTTGTCCTGAAGCCATTCCTGCTGCAGAGATGGTTGTCTTTTGGGAAAGTTCTCCCATCTCCACAGAGGAACTCTAGAGCTCTGTCAGAGTAACCATCGGGATCTTGGTCACCTCCCTGACCAAGGCCCTTCTCCCCCGATTGCTCAGTTTGGCCGGGCGGCCAGCTCTAGGAAGAGTCTTGGTGGTTCTAAACTTCTTCCGTTTAAGAATGATGGAGGCCACTGTGTTCTTGGTGACCTTCAATGCTGCAGACATTTGTTGGTACCCTTCCCCAGATCTGTGCCTCGAAACAATCCTGTCTCGGAGCTCTACGGACAATTCCTTCGACTTCATGGCTTGGTTTTTGCTCTGACATGCACTGTCAACTGTGGGACCTTATATAGACAGGTGTGTGTCAGTTGAATCAATTGAATTTACCACAAGTGGACTCCAATCAAGTTGTAGGAACAGCTCAAGGATGATCAATGGAAACAGGATGCACCTCAGCTCAATTTGTAGTCTCATAGCAAAGGGTCTGAATACTTAAGTAAATAAGGTTATTTTCAGTTTCATTTTTTTTGTGGCACCCCTCATGACAGCAGAAATACAAAAAAATCGTGCAATTCAACACATTTTGCCACTGGGTGTAGAAAAAATGTTTAAATTTCCCCATGGGAGGAGAGAAGATTTTGCTAATTTATAACTAATTGCATGAAATTCTACTCCTTTTGCCATGGGGCAAAGAGGAAAATGAGCTGTTCAACAGCTAATCTCCTGCAATTCTACACATTTTGTCATTAGGTGGAGAGAAATGTTTGCGTTTTTAAAATGATATCTGTGTAACGGTTTTCTTCGTCCTCCTCTGACGAGGGGTAAGAAATGTCGGACCAATGCGCAGCGTGGTATGTGTCCATAATATATTTTAATGATACAAACGAACACAGAAACAAAACAATAAACGATACGTGAAATACAAACCGAAACAGTTCTGTGTGGGAAAAACACTGACACGGAAAATAACCACCCACGAAACCCAGGTGGAAAAAGGCTACCTAAGTATGATTCTCAATCAGAGACAACTAACGACACCTGCCTCTGATTGAGAATCATACCAGGCCAAACGAAAAAACCAAGACAGAAAAACGAACATAGATAACCCACCCAACTCACGCCCTGACCATAAAACAAAGAAATAACAAAAGAACTAAGGTCAGAACGTGACAATCTGAGTGAGACTGACTAACAAAATAAAGTTTAGATAGCTGGCCGCTAAACTAACTTATCAATAAATAAAAAAATGACACAGAACAAAATATAAACACAACATGCAATACTTTCAAAGATTGGGTTACAGTTCATATAAGGAAATCAGTCAATTGAAATAAGTTAATTAGGCCTTAATCTATGGATTATACATACCTGTTGGTCACAGATACAGTTCCTTAAAAAAAAGGTAGGAGCGTGGATCAGAAAAATTGTCTGTATCTGGTGACCACCGTTTGTCATGCAGCGCAGCACATCTCCTTTGCATAGAGTGGATCAGGCTGTTGATTGTGACTTGTGGAATGTTGTCCCACTCCTCTGCAATAGCTGTGCGAAGTTGCTGAATATTGGCGGGATCTGGAACACGCTGACGTACATGTTGATCCAGAGCATGCTCAATGGGTGACATGTCTGGTGAGTATGGAGGCCATGAAAGAACTGGGACATTTTCAGCTTCCAGGATTTGTGTATAGATCTTTGCGACATGAGGCCATGCATTATCATGCTGAAACATGATGTGATGGCGTTGGATGAATAGCACGACAATGGGCCTCAGGATCTCGTCACGATATCTCTGTGCATTCAAATTGTCATCGATAAAATGCAATTGTATTCGTTGTCCGTAGCTTATGTGTGCCTATACCATAACTCCACTGCCACCATGGGGCACTCTGTTCACAACATTGACAGCAGCAAACTGCACACAGAACTCCATACACACTGTCTGCCATCTGCCCGGTGCAGTTGAAACCGGGATTCATCCATGAAGGTCACAATTCTCCAGAGTGCCAGTGACCATCGAAGGTGAGCATTTGCCCACTGAAGTCAGTTACGATGCCAAACTGCAGTCAGGTGAAGACCCTGGTAAGGACCACGAGCACGCAGCTTCCTTGGGACAGTTCCTGACAGTTTGTGCAGAAATTCTTCGGTTGTGCAAACCCACAGTTTCATCAGCTGTCCGGGTGGCTGGTCTCAGTCGATCCCGAAGGTGAAGAAGCTGGATGTGGAGGTCCTGGGCTGGTGTGGTCTGCAGTTGTGAGGCTAGTTGGACGTACAGCCAAATACACTAAAACGACATTGGAGGAGGCTTATGTTAGAGAAACAAACATAAACATTTCTGGCAACAGCTCTGGTGGACATTCCTGCAGTCAGCATGCCAATTGCACACTCCCTCAAAACTTGAGACATCTGTGGCATTGTGTTGTGCGAAAAAACTGTACATTTTAGTGACTTTTTTGTGTTCCCAGCTCAAGGTGCACCTGTGTAAGAATCATGCTGTTTAATCAGCTTCTTGATATGCCACACCTATCAAGTGGATGGACTATCTTTGCAAAGGAGAAATGCTCACTAACGGGGATGTAAACAAATTTGTGCCCAAATTTTGAGAGAAATAAGCTTTTTGTGCAAATGGGACATTTCTGGGATCTTTTATTTCAGTTCATGAAACATGGGACCAACACTTTACATGTTGTGTTTATATTTTCTTTCAGTGTAGCTAACATGGGGTAATTGAGTGACTACTGGTGAATGACATGACAATAGAAAAACTGCTGATGCTCAAACAAATTTCAAAGTTGCACCTTGTGTATTCTACTATTCTAACTCACATGAGTAAGTGGAGACCCTGACTGAGTTCCTAATTAAATATATACAGTACCAGTCAAAAGTTTGGACACACCTACTCATTCAAGACTATTTTTACATAGTAGAATTATAGTGAAGACATCAAAACTATGAAATAACACATATGGATTCATCTAGTAACCAAAAAAGTGTTAAACACAAAGTAGCCACCAAGTAGCCACCCTTTGCTTTGATGACAGCTTTGCACACTCTTGGCATTCTCTCAACCAGCTTCACGAGGAATGCATTTCAATTAACAGGTGTGCCTTCTTAAAAGTTAATTTGTGGAATTTCTTTCCTTCTTAATGTGTTTGAGCAAATCAGTTGTGTTGTGACAAGGTAGGGGTTGTTTAACAGAAGATAGCTTTGATCCGAGGGCCTTCTGGGCCGCCATTTTCCCATCCCTGTTTTAGAGCCAGAAAGTAAGCTCCTTGTCAATACCAGGGGTGATTTAGGATTAAACCAATAGTGTCAGGTTGTTCTAATGGAAACTCTGTCTAGGAAAATGAGGAATATTCTGTATTTGTGGAGAGCTACTCAACCCGAGTTTGCCCACTTGACCAAAGTTCAGAGATACTATTGTCATTTCATTTCCTGGTGGTGACTGTATTACAGCTGCTCATCCAGATTACATTTTGTCTCTTTGTAACGGTTTTCCTCCTCCTCTTCATCCGAAAAGGAGGAGTAGTGATTCGACCAAAATGCAGCGTTGTGTGATGACATATTATTTATTTAAACAAGACACAAAACGAACTATACTTGATTAACTACAAAACAACAAACGACGTAGACGCACCTGAACATAAGAACTTACATATAACGAAGAACGCATGAAAACAGGAACAGACTACATAAACCGAACAAACGAACAAACAAAACCGAAACAGTCCCATGTGGCAGTAACATAACACAGACACAGGAGACAACCACCCACAAACAAACAGTGTGAAAACACCTACCTTAATATGGCTCTCAATCAGAGGAAATGAAAACCACCTGCCTCTAATTGAGAGCCATATCAGGTCACCCTTAACAAACATAGAAACACACAACATAGACTACCCACCCAAACTCACGCCCTGACCGTCAAACACATACAAAATCACAGAAAACCGGTCAGGAACGTGACATAACCCCCCCCCCCCCCTTAAGGTGCGAACTCCGGGCGCACCAGCACAAAGTCTAGGGGAGGGTCTGGGTGGGCGTCTGACCATGGTGGTGGCTCAGGCTCTGGGCGAGGTCCCCACCCCACCATAGTCAATCCCAGTTTACGTCTCCCCCTTAGAATGACCACCCTCATTTTATACCCACTTAATTTTAATGGTAACCTTAATATAAGGGGCAGCACCGGGACAAGGGGCAGCACCGGGATAAGGTAGCTCAGGACAGAGATATAGCTCAGGACAGAGAGACAGCTCTGGACTGAGGGGCAACTCTGGACTGAGGGGCAACTCTGGATAAATGGCCGCTCTGGGCTGAGGGGCAGCTCATGACTGGCTGATGGCTCTGGACGCTCATGGCTGGCTGACGGCTCTGGACGCTCATGGCTGGCTGACGGCTCTGGCTGGTCATGGCTCGCTGACGGCTCTGGCTGGTCATGGCTCGCTGACGGCTCTGGCTGGTCATGGCTCGCGGAAGGCTCTGGCTGATCCGGTCTGGCTGAAGGCTCTGGCTGATCCGGTCTGGCGGAAGGCTCTGGCGGCTCCTGTCGGGCGGAAGGCTCTGGCGGCTCCTGTCGGGCGGAAGGCTCTAGCGGCTCCTGTCTGGCGGACGGCTCTAGCGGCTCCTGTCTGGTGGACGGCTCTGTAGGCTCATGGCAGACGGGCGGCTTTGCAGGCTCATGGCAGACGGGCGGCTTTGAAGGCTCAGTACCGACGGACGGCTTTGAAGGCTCAATACAGACGGGCAGTTCATGCGGCGCTTGGCAGACGGACAGTTCAGACGGCGTTGGGCAGACGGACAGTTCAGGCGCCGCTGGGCAGACGGGCAGTTCAGGCGCCGCTGGGCAGACGGCAGACTCTGGCCGGCTGAGACGCACTGTAGGCCTGGTGCGTAGTACCGGAACTGGAGGTACCGGGCTAAGGACACGCACCTTCAGGCTAGTGCGGAGAGCAGGGACAGGGCACACTGAATTCTCAAAGCGTACCTTGGGCCTGGTGCGTGGTACCGGCACTGGTGGTACCGGGCTGAGGGCACGCACATCAGGGCGAGTACGGGGAGAAGGAACAGTGCGTACAGGGCTCTAGAGATGCCCTGGAAGCCTGGTGCGTGGTGCCGGAACTGGAGGTACCGGGCTAAGGACACGCACCTTCAGGCTAGTACGGGGAACAACAACAGGGCACACTGGACTCTCGATGCGCACTATAGGCCTGGTGCGTGGTACCGGAACTGGAGGTACCGGGCTGAGGGCACGCACCTCAGGGCGAGTGCGGGGAGAAGGAACAGTGCGTACAGGGCTCTGGAGACGCACAGGTGGCTTAGTGCGTGGTGCCGGAACTGGAGGCACTGGGCTGGAGACACGCACCATAGGGAGAGTGCGTGGAGGAGGAACAGAGCTCTGGAAACGCACTGGAAGCCTGGTGCGTGGTGTAGGCACTGGTGGTACTGGGCTGGGGCGGGAAGGTGGCGCCGGAAATACCGGACCGTGTAGGCATACTGGCTCCCTTGAGCATTGAGCCTGCCCAACCTTACCTGGTTGAATGCTCCCCGTTGCCCGACCAGTGCGGGGAGGTGGAATAACCCGCACCGGGCTATGTAGGCGAACCGGGGACACCATGCTTAAGGCTGGTGCCATGTAAGCCGGCCCGAGGAGACGCACTGGTGGCCAGATATGTAGGGCCGGCTTCATGACATCCGGCTCAATACTCAATCTAGCCCTGCCAGTGCGGGGAGGTGGAATAACCCGCACTGGGCTATGCACACGTACAGGAGACACCTTGCGCTCTACTGCGTAACACGGTGTCTGCCCGTACTCTCGCTCTCCACAGTAAGTACAGGGAGTAGGCGCAGGTTTCCTACCTGACTTCGCCACTCTCCCTTTAAGCCCCCCCCCCCCCCGAAGAAATTTTGGGGGTTTTCTCACAGGCTTCCTACCGCGTCGTCGTGCTGCCTCCATATGCCGGTATCCCTCCTCGCACTGCGCCAGAGAATCCCAGGCGGGCTCCAGCACTCGCCCTGGGTTGATCGCCCACCTGTCGATCTCCTCCCACGTAGTGTAGCCCAGATCCTTTTCCTGCTTCCGAGCTAGCTCCTCATATCGCCTCTCTGCTTTCGCTGCCTCCAGCTCAGCTTTGGGGCTGCGATATTCTCCTGGTTGAGCCCAGGGTCCCTTTCCGTCCAATATTTCCTCCCATGTCCACGAGTCCTGGTTATTTTGTTGCGCTTTCCCACGCCGCTTGGTCGTATTATGGTGGGTGGTTCTGTAACGGTTTTCCTCCTCCTCTTCATCCGAAAAGGAGTAGTGATTCGACCAAAATGCAGTGTTGTGTGATGACATATTATTTATTTAAACAAGACACAAAACGAACTATACTATACAGGAGACAACGACCCACAAACAAACAGTGTGAAAACACCTACCTTAATATGGCTCTCAATCAGAGGAAATGAAAACCACCTGCCTCTAATTGAGAGCCATATCAGGTCACCCTTAACAAACATAGAAACACACAACATAGACTACCCACCCAAACTCACGCCCTGACCGTCAAACACATACAAAATAACAGAAAACCGGTCAGGAACGTGACACTCTTACTTAATAAAGTGCACATACTGGAACCTGGTCTCACATTTGACCGTAGCCTTGCCTATTTGACACTTGCGACAGTTGGACAAATGTCAAGAATTAAAGTGAGTTTGTGAGATCAGAACTCACACCACTGCTACCTTCTCAGACGAATAGGGAGACAAAAGAGACTCATCCTCTCTGGAGAAAACAAGTGAATCTCTCCCGTAATAAACCAGTGACATCATAATCACTAAGCTAATGGCAGCCATTTTAATATCAGAGGTCCATTCAGGACATCATCGGAAGGTATGTTTGACCTAAGTGGACAATGAAACGCCTACCCACTTCCATGTCTTTAGCCTGGCTCCTCTCAAGAAATGGGACAAATTACCAGCATAGATGAGTGATTTACTCCAAATGCTCCAAATTACTCCAAAGAGGAGGATAGCTGGATCTGAATGTAGCTCAGTTGAGAAGGTCAAGAGAGTTCAAATCAGTTCAGTCAGCTTTCAAACACAATAGGCCTAGTACTCAATTCCTTTTGACCCTTAATGCTTCATATTTTAATACAGTAAATATTCTAATGTCTACTGCATAGAATACAGGTTATACAAAATCCGATGTATTTTAAGGAGCTGTGTATGTTCCCCATCGAACACATGACCTTGCAAGCAATTACAGTACCTAACCTCTCAGTAAACATGCTAGGCAGACAGAGAGGAAGCATCATCAGCAATTATGGCTAATAGATGCTAACAACATAATTGACCTTGAAATGGCCATTCAGAGTGTATGAAAAACAACTGTTTACTCTACTATCAGCTCCCCTCAGGGCCCTCTTGGCATTTGTCAATGAAAGTCCACCAAGGACCCTTATTTTTATGTTGTGTAGGACACAGCCAGAGTACCATGTTTTTATAAAGACAGAGAGAGGCAGTGGACTCAGTGTTTTTACATGGGGCCAGATTTAATCAACTCAATTTTTATTTCATTTCAACATTGGGATACCAACCCCTCTTGGTATTAATCATTTTGCTTCCAAGTGAGTTCACTTACGCTCAGCAAATACCAATTCAAAGCCAACCAAACGAAACTGAGCCTGACAAACCCAACAAGACATAACAATCTTTCCACTGTCAAAGCTCCATAAGGAATGCATTTACGTTTGGACCGAGGCTCACCTGGGTTTACAGAGCATCCCAATCCTGTACTCTGCCTGGCACTCCCTCTGTACGGCAGAGGGAGAGGAGATCACAGGGAACGGAGTGATTTATGGTAAGACAACAACGAGGACCTGCCAAGTGCGTCAGCACTCCAGAAAATCAGCTTTAATAACAATGGAGAGAAGGATTAAACAAGCCAAACACCAGTTAGAATGATTTACCACGGCAACGGTGTGTTGGATCCCGGTGAGGCTCCCCAAGCCTCTCTAAATCACTTGTTAAATTTGGGTCACATTCTGCTAGAGCTGGGGAGGAACTCAGGCAGGCACACAACATGTCTTCTGGACTGGGTGTTTATAGGCTGTTGTTAGGGTGTTGAGGCCCCTGGTCCTCTGTAATGGGAGATGTGGTGTAACGCTCAGTGTGATCATCATGACCCTTCCATAAATTCATGGCACAATACATAGCCTCTGACCGTGTTATACAATACATCCCATGTGTAGCATATCCAGCTATAGCATGTAACCATGCCAACCCTACCAGGACTGCACACTTCCTCAGTATTGCTAAACAGCTCAGTTTCAACGGTTCAATGGAAACAGTCACCATGAGTCTCAGAAAAGTACAGTGATGTCACGGTGCAAGGATAAGCTAGCAAGGATAAGCATTGTTTAACCCCCTGGCAGTGTTTTGATTGAGATAGAAAAAGGACAGAAGGACAGGAGGGACAGGTACAGGAAAGACTAAATGCCATGCCGGGATGGAGCTGACCTTTCTAAATGCCTGGGGCGCCAAGTGGCTTGGAGGGATGGGCATGGGAGGGGGCGATGAGACCGGTAGGGCAAAATGGAAACCTGTTGAGAAGATAACCAGTCTGTGACATGCATGGTGTGATCGGTGGAGGTCAAACTGGCCTGGCTAAACTGATACAGCTCACGTTACTTGTAGAATGGCTAAACTGTGTTAGTTTTACTACAACTAATAATAATATACAATCACAAGCTGATCTGAGATGTTTCTACAACTTGATTGGAGTGCACCTGTGGTAAATTCAATTGATTGGACATGATTTGGAAAGGCACACATCTATAAAAGGTCTTACAGTTGACAGTGCATGTCAGAGCAAAAACCAAGCCATGAGGTCGAAGGAATTGTCCATACTTTGCTCTGGCTGGGCCACTCAAGGACATTCAAGAACTTGTCCAGTAGCCACTTCTGTGTTGTCTTGGCTGTGGGCTTAGGGTCGTTGTTCTGTTGGGAGGTAAACCTTCACCACAATCTGAGGTCCTGAGCACTCTGAAGCAGGTTTTCATCAAGGATATCTCTGCACTTTGCTCTGTTCATCTTTCCCTCAATCCTGACTGGTCTCCCAGTCCCTGCCGTTGAAAAACATCCCCACAGCATGATGCTGCCACCACCATGCTTCACCGTTGGGATGGTGCCAGGTTTCCTCCATATGTGCCGCTTGGCATTCAGGCCAAAGAGTTCAATCTTGGTTTCATCAGACCAGAGAATCTTGTTTCTCATGGTCTGAGAGTGTGTTAGTTGCCTTTTGGCAAATCCAAGTAGGCTGTCATGTTTTTCAACACAGGAGTGGCTTTGGGACAAGTGTCTGAATGTCCTTGAGTTGCCCAGCCAGAGCCCGAACTTTAACCCGATTTAACATTTCTGGAGAAACCTGAAAATAGCTGTGCAGCGACGCTCCCCATCCAACCTGACGGAGCTTGAGAGGATCTGCAGAGAAGAATGGGAGAAATTCCCCAAATACAGGTGTGCCAAGCTTGTAGCGTCATACCAAAAAACACTTGAGGCTGTAATTGCTGCCAAAGGTGCTTCAACAAAGTACTGAATAAATGTTCTGAATGCTTATGTAGATGTGATATTTCAGTTTATTTTAATTTTTTTGCAAAAAAAACTGTTTCTGCTTTGTTGTTATGGGGTATTGTGTGTAGATTTATGAGGGAAAAAACTATTTTATCCGTTTTAGAATAAGGCTGTAACATAATAAAATGTGGAAAAGTCAAGGGGTCTGAATGCTTTCCAAATGCACTGTATGTGCTTATCACAGTCCTAAGCGCTCAGGCATCTGTCAAAGTGCTCTCTCTGGCTTTATTTCTCTCTCTTTCTCTCTCTCTCTCTCTCTTTCTCCTCTCTCTCTCTCTATTTCTCTCTCTTTCTCTCTTTCTCTCTTTCTCTCTCTCTCTCTCTTTCTCTCTCTTTCTCTTTATTTCTCTCTCTCCTCTCTCTCCTCTCTCTCCCTCTCTCCCTCTCTCTCTCTCTCTCTCTCTTTCTCTCTTTCTCTCTCTCTCTCTCTCTCTCTATCTCTGCTCATCTGATAGTCACAGAGTCACAGGCGCACTGTGATTCCTATTGATTCCTCCTTTGCTCTCGTCACAAACACGCTATCTGGGGCACTGTGTATCAATTGATCTTTACGGAGTGCGTTCATTACGGAGTGCGTCGACCTATAAAAAGGAGTGTGGCTTGGAGCACTGGACCAGACTTTCCCCAGTTCTGTTCTTGAGGTGCGAGGGAGACTCCAGAGAGAGATACTGAGCAATATGGAGGGGACTTTCCGAGAGCAGCTGTTCTTTGTTGTGTTATGTCTGTCAGTTCTCAAGGGAGACGCCAGGTACATGGAGGTAAGCCTCTGGAAGCACTTGGCCCTTTTTCCTGACTCGTTTCGTTCCCACGTGTTTACTCTACTAGACTTTGTAATAAAAGCTTAATTAATGCCGTAATGTGTTCTGTGTAAGAAAAGTTGTTGCAACCTTTTGTACTCACTAAAGTAGGCCTAATGTTCACATTGCGCACTTCTATGCTACTCAAGACGTCTTTGAACATATTGGCTTGATTTATGCATTCTGTAGCTACTAACATTTACTTAAACCCTTGCTTGATGGTATATTGCTGTCACTTGGCCACATTAGATCTTAACTCTATTAACTAAATATTATCGAAATGTTTTTCTTTCTTCTTTTTGCAGGAAAATGAGATCACTCCAGAAGGATTATTTTCCCTTCTTAATTCTGAACTCAAAAGAGAAATACCAGAGGAATTCATTTACAGCCGACCTCTCCGTAAGTAACTGACTGAAGTAATTTCCTAAAAAACGTTATTCACCATAGGCATATTTTACATTTACATTTGCCATTTCATTTACATGGTTGACTTGTGAAGCAATATTTTTCTGTTGACATTATCACACCTTCTAAAATACTATTTTTATTAATGTGTTTTTCATATGTGTTTGGAATGGAATTCTGAGAATAATTAATAATCAAAAATAATACATGTGGGATTTTAATTTACTTAATTATAACCTGTTTATGGCTTTCATGACCAAATGTGCAGATTGATGAATACTACTTGATTATTTAGAAATGCATATTAATTGATTTAATTTGTCAGAAATACTTCATAATGTAAAATGTGAACCGCCACTGTGCACAGAATGTAATGTTAACCCTGTCTCCATTTTTCTCTCCCTTTTAATGTCATCTTTCTTTCTGTCTGTACCCCACTCTCTTTTCCTCCTCTCTCTGTTACCCCCACACCCATCTCTCTCCTTCTCGCCCTCTTCTCTATCTATTCCCTCTATCGCTCCTCTTTCTCTCTATCCTTCTCTAACCCCTTCCTTCCCTTCTTCATGCGTTCCTCCTTCTCTCCCTCTCTCAGGGTGTCTGGACATGGTGGCAGCAGAGGGTCAGTTCACCTTTACAGCAGACCGGCCTCATCTCAGCTGTGCTGCTTTCTTCATCGCTGAGCCCAACCAGGTCATCAATGTGGAGTATGATAGCGTTGACATCGACTGCAGAGGTGGAGACTTCATCAAGGTAACCACACACGCACACACACACACAGGCATGCACAGCACACGCACACACACACACACACACACACACACACACACACACACACACACACACACACACACACACACACACACACACACACACACACACACACACACACACACACACACACACACACACACACACACACACACACACACCAGCTCTTTCACATACTGTACGTCCCAAATACTCCACTCCCACCGTCACCTTATCTGACATCAGCACCACCAGGTCCAGGGATAGAGGGGCATTTCTGGAACATTGACGGAATTAAACTTCTGGCAGATTCTGTTGTTGTAATTTGTGCCCAGGTCTGAGTAGTCCTCTTCCCCAGCCGGGAGCACCCAAGGCCAGGCATAATCCATCGCCTCACACCCCCAGCCTGGGGACACTTGTTCTTAGTAGTAGATGATTACAGACTTGTAAATAGCCTACCACTAAAATATATAGCCACTTAGCAGATGCCGTCACCAGGGGGAAAATAGAGTATTTTCCTGTGTTGTTTTCTTACTTTACTCTGTAAATCCGTGCTAAGGTTACAGTTAAGTCCCACCCTAGATTTAAACACAGACTGACATAACAGAGAGTCTCTTCCTGATTAAGACACCAGCTTAAACGGAAATCGCCTTTAAAAGTCAATCACAGTGCACAGGTCGTTCAACTGCATTTATTGGAATCCTGGCCATTTTCCTTACAGAGATAACTGGGTTTGATTGAATGGTTTTGATTAAGTCTACATCTCTCTCCCCTCTCCTCTCTCCCCTCTCCCCTCTCCCCTCTCCCCTCTCCCCTCTCTCCTCTCTCCCCTCTCCTCTTTCCCCTCTCCTCTCTCCCCTCTCCTCTCTCCTCTCTCCCTCTCCGCTCTCCGCTCTCCCCTCTCCCCTCTCCCCTCTCCCCTCTCCCCTCTCCTCTCCTCTCCTCTCCCCTCTCCCCTCTCCTCTCTCCCTCTCCTCTTCCAGGTGTTTGACGGCTGGGTGATGAAGGGAGAGAAGTTCCCTAGTTCCCAGGATCACGCCCTGCCGCTGATGGAACGCTACGTAGACTACTGCGACTCCGGGACTGTCAGGAGAACCGTACGGTCATCTCAGAACGTTGCAATGGTGTTCTTCCGTGTTCACACCGTCGGCAGCTCCTTCACCCTGACTGTCAGGAAACCCATCAACCCTTTCCGTGAGTAGAAACCTGCACCAGCCTGATGGCCAGTCTTACTGTTAATGGCCTTGAGGATTTTACTTATATACTTAGTGTCCGAATATAGTGTCCGACAATAGTGACTCGATGTATAGATAAACATGCTGAGTTAAATGTGTGTGCTGGAGTACTTTAACAGCTATCATTGATGATAGAACCTAATGCCTGTCTGGCAGAGTTCCTCGTCCATTAAGTGTGCTAACATTGGGCAGGATGCCAATGTACTGTTTTAATGCTTTATCACACGCTATAATGCCAGGGTAGTGTGTTAATGCTTTAGTAACACTTTAGGTTGTACAAAAGTCTTATAATGTGAGGGTAGTGATGCATGCCAATACTGTCTGTAATAATATTATTGTCGGTGGGTCATGTTAGTGAGAGATTTCAGAGTAAGTTGTGGCTAAGCATGTGTATCAAATCAAATAAAATGTATTTATATAGCCCTTCTTACATCAGCTGATATCTCAAAGTGCTGTACAGAAACCCAGCCTAAAACCCCAAACAGCAAGCAATGCAGGTGTAGAAGCTCAACTAAGTATTAAGATCAAGGGTGCGCAGCAGGGATGTATTACTACATTTTAGTCATTTAGCAGATGCTCTCATCCAGAGCGACTTACAGGAGCAATAAAGGTTAAGTGCCTTGCTCAAGGACGCATCGGCAGATTTTTCCCCTAGTCGGCTCAGGGATTCAAACCAGCGACCTTTAGGTTATTGGCTAAACACGCTTAATAGATAGGGTACCTGTTATGGTACAGAGAGTGAAGGAATTTCAAGCACCTAGCAGTGTGTGTTCTCTAGCTGGCATATGTACCAAGCACAAAGCTGCCTACTTTTAAGTCGTACGTGTTTCTGTGTGTGTGTGTGTGTGTGTGTGTTTTGCATTTGTTTACTAAGCAATTTTACACAAGTACTGTAAATTGATAAATGCTGTGCTATATGAAGATCAACATGTATGGAAAGTCTACAGACACTCATACCCCCCCCTTGCCCACCTCCCCCACAGCCTGTAATATCATCTCCCAGACACCAGAGGGCAGCTTCACCATGGTGATACCCCAGCAGCACAGGAACTGCAGCTTCTCCATCATCTACCCCGTGGAGATCAAGATCGCTGAGCTCAGCCTGGGACACCTCAACGACTTCCCCATCAAGGTGAGCCCTGGGCAGGGACATCACCACATAGAACAGAGCTACTCACATCTGAGTCTGGAGGTCTGCAGCACTGTTATTTGGTTGATTAATGCCACTCACTGATTGGCCAGAGATTCCACTCACCATGCATCACAGGTCTAAATCAAACAGTTCCTGATTAGAGGTAAGAATAAAGAAAACAGCAGTGCTTCTGGCTTCAAGGTCCAGATTTGAGTAAAGGGGGCTTAGATGTTAAGGCAGTTGTAGGGAATGTGGTTTAGTGAACTTCCCTGCCAAATACCTAAAGACTTGTGTTAGCTCCCAGGGATGATGAGGGGATGCTTTGAGTCATCAGAGAAGAGTGTGTTGGGATATGTGTAAAGACAGAAAAAAGAAGGGTATGAAGGGAAGTAAAAATGCTTGTTAATCCATTGAGCTGATCTCTTTCTCTCTAGAAGTCCATGCCAGGCTGTGCTGGAGCAGGGGACTTTGTGGAGCTGCTGGGAGGGAACGGGATGGACCCGTCTAAGATGTTCCCAGTAGCTGACCTCTGCTACAACTTCAACGGCCCCGGTGAGCAGCACCCACATCCACACCATCACTAACACCATCATCCACACCATCAGCATCACCACCACCATCACCATGTTGACTAGAGTATATCTCTACTACCCACACCATCACCATGCTGACTAGAGTAGATCTCTACTACCCACACCATCACCATGCTGACTATAGTAGATCTCTACTACCCACACCATCACCATGTTGACTAGAGTAGATATCTACTACCCACACCATCACCATGCTGACTAGAGTAGATCTCTACTACCCACACCATCACCATGTTAACTAGAGTAGATCTCTACTACCCACACCATCGCCATGTTGACTAGAGTAGATCTTTACCACCCACACCATCACCATGCTGACTAGAGTAGATCTCTACTACCCACACCATCACCATGTTGACTAGAGTAGATCTCTACTACCCACACCATCACCATGTTGACTAGAGTAGATCTCTACTACCCACACCATCACCATGCTGACTAGAGTAGATCTTTACTACCCACACCATCACCATGCTGACTAGACTATATCTTTACCACCCACACCATCACCATGCTGACTAGAGTAGATCTTTACCACCCACACCATCACCATGCTGACTAGAGTAGATCTTTACCACCCACACCATCACCATGCTGACTAGAGTAGATCTTTACCACCCACACCATCACCATGCTGACTAGAGTAGATCTTTACTACCCACACCATTACCATGCTGACTAGAGTAGATCTTTACCACCATCACCATGCTGACTAGAGTAGATCTTTACCACCCACACCATCACCATGCTGACTAGAGTAGATCTTTACTACCCACACCATCACCATGCTGACTAGAGTAGATCTTTACCACCCACACCATCGCCATGTTGACTAGAGTAGATCTCTACTACCCACACCATCACCATGCTGACTAGAGTAGATCCTTACCACCCATACCATCACCATGCTGACTAGAGTATATCTTTACCACCCACACCATCACCATGCTGACTAGAGTAGATCTCTACTACCCACACCATCACCATGCTGACTACAGTAGATCTTTACCACCCACACCATCACCATGCTGACTAGAGTAGATCTTTACCACCCACACCATCACCATGCTGACTAGAGTAGATCTTTACCACCCACACCATCACCATGCTGACTAGAGTAGATCTTTACCACCCACACCATCACCATGTTGACTAGAGTAGATCTTTACCACCCACACCATCACCATGCTGACTAGAGTAGATCTTTACCACCCATACCATCACCATGCTGACTATAGTAGATCTTTACCACCCACACCATCACCATGTTGACTAGAGTAGATCTCTACTACCCACACCATCACCATGTTGACTAGAGTATATCTTTACCACCCGCACCATCACCATGCTGACTAGAGTAGATCTTTACCACCCACACCATCACCATGCTGACTAGAGTAGATCTTTACCACCCACACCATCACCATGCTGACTAGAGTAGATCTTTACTACCCACACCATCACCATGCTGACTAGAATAGATCTTTACTACCCACACCATCACCATACTGACTAGAGTAGATCTTTACCACCCGCACCATCACCATGCTGACTAGAGTAGATCTTTACCACCCACACCATCACCATGCTGACTAGAGTAGATCTATACTACCCACACATCACCATGCTGACTAGAGTAGATCTTTACCACCCACACCATCACCATGCTGACTAGAGTAGATCTCTACTACCCACACCATCACCATGCTGACTAGACTATATCTTTACCACCCACACCATCACCATGCTGACTAGAGTAGATCTTTACCACCCACACCATCACCATGCTGACTAGAGTAGATCTTTACTACCCACACCATCACCATGTTGACTAGAGTAGATCTCTACTACCCACACCATCACCATGCTGACTAGAGTAGATCTTTACTACCCACACCATCACCATGCTGACTAGACTATATCTTTACCACCCACACCATCACCATGCTGACTAGAGTAGATCTTTACCACCCACACCATCACCATGCTGACTAGAGTATATCTTTACTACCCACACCATTACCATGCTGACTAGAGTAGATCTTTACCACCCACACCATCACCATGCTGACTAGAATAGATCTTTACCACCCACACCATCACCATGCTGACTAGAGTAGATCTTTACCACCCATACCATCACCATGTTGACTAGAGTAGATCTCTACTACCCACACCATCACCATGTTGACTAGAGTAGATCTCTACTACCCACACCATCACCATGCTGACTAGAGTAGATCTCTACTACCCACACCATCACCATGCTGACTAGAGTAGATCTTTACCACCCACACCATCACCATGATGACTAGAGTAGATCTTTACCACCCACACCATCACCATGCTGACTAGAGTAGATCTTTACCACCCACACCATCACCATGCTGACTAGAGTAGATATTTACCACCCACACCATCACCATGCTGACTATAGTAGATCTTTACCACCCACACCATCACCATGCTGACTAGAGTAGATCTTTACCACCCATACCATCACCATGCTGACTAGAGTAGATCTTTACTACCCACACCATCACCATGCTGACTAGAGTAGATCTTTACCACCCACACATCGCCATGTTGACTAGAGTAGATCTCTACTACCCACACCATCACCATGCTGACAATAGTAGATCCTTACCACCCATACCATCACCATGCTGACTAGAGTATATCTTTACCACCCACACCATCACCATGCTGACTAGAGTAGATCTCTACTACCCACACCATCACCATGCTGACTAGAGTAGATCTTTACCACCCACACCATCACCATGCTGACTAGAGTAGATCTTTACTACCCACACCATCACCATGCTGACTAGAGTAGATCTTTACCACCCACACCATCACCATGCTGACTAGAGTAGATCTCTACTACCCACACCATCACCATGCTGACTAGAGTAGATCTTTACCACCCACACCATCGCCATGTTGACTAGAGTAGATCTCTACTACCCACACCATCACCATGCTGACAAGAGTAGATCCTTACCACCCATACCATCACCATGCTGACTAGAGTATATCTTTACCACCCACACCATCACCATGCTGACTAGAGTAGATCTCTACTACCCACACCATCACCATGCTGACTAGACTAGATCTTTACCACCCACACCATCACCATGCTGACTAGAGTAGATCTTTACCACCCACACCATCACCATGCTGACTAGAGTAGATCTTTACCACCCACACCATCACCATGCTGACTAGAGTAGATCTTTACCACCCACACCATCACCATGCTGACTAGAGTATATCTTTACTACCCACACCATTACCATGCTGACTAGAGTAGATCTTTACTACCCACACCATCACCATGCTGACTAGAGTAGAGCTTTACCACCCACACCATGGCCATGTTGACTAGAGTAGATCTTTACCACCCACACCTTCGCCATGTTGACTAGAGTAGATCTCTACTACCCACACCATCACCATGCTGACTAGAGTAGATCCTTACCACCCATACCATCACCATGCTGACTAGAGTAGATCTTTACCACCCACACCATCACCATGCTGACTAGAGTAGATCTTTACCACCCACACCATCACCATGCTGACTAGAGTAGATCTTTACCACCCATACCATCACCATGCTGACTAGAGTAGATCTCTACTACCCACACCATCACCATGCTGACTAGAGTAGATATTTACTACCCACACCATCACCATGCTGACTATAGTAGATCTTTACCACCCACACCATCACCATGCTGACTAGAGTAGATCTTTACCACCCACACCATCGCCATGTTGACTAGAGTAGATCTCTACTACCCACACCATCACCATGCTGACTAGAGTAGATCCTTACCACCCATACCATCACCATGCTGACTATAGTAGATCTTTACCACCCACACCATCACCATGCTGACTAGAGTAGATCTCTACTACCCACACCATCACCATGCTGACTAGAGTAGATCCTTACCACCCATACCATCACCATGCTGACTAGAGTAGATCTCTACTACCCACACCATCACCATGCTGACTAGAGTAGATCTTTACCACCCACACCATCGCCATGTTGACTAGAGTAGATCTCTACTACCCACACCATCACCATGCTGACAAGAGTAGATCCTTACCACCCATACCATCACCATGCTGACTAGAGTATATCTTTACCACCCACACCATCACCATGCTGACTAGAGTAGATCTCTACTACCCACACCATCACCATGCTGACTAGAGTAGATCTTTACCACCCACACCATCACCATGCTGACTAGAGTAGATCTTTACCACCCACACCATCACCATGCTGACTAGAGTAGATCTTTGCCACCCACACCATCACCATGCTGACTAGAGTAGATCTTTACCACCCACACCATCACCATGCTGACTAGAGTATATCTTTACTACCCACACCATTACCATGCTGACTAGAGTAGATCTTTACTACCCACACCATCACCATGCTGACTAGAGTAGATCTTTACCACCCACACCCTCGCCATGTTGACTAGAGTAGATCTTTACCACCCACACCATCGCCATGTTGACTAGAGTAGATCTCTACTACCCACACCATCACCATGCTGACTAGAGTAGATCCTTACCACCCATACCATCACCATGCTGACTAGAATAGATCTTTACCACCCACACCATCACCATGCTGACTAGAGTAGATCTTTACCACCCACACCATCACCATGCTGACTATAGTAGATATTTACTACCCACACCATCACCATGCTGACTATAGTAGATATTTACTACCCACACCATCACCATGCTGACTATAGTAGATATTTACCACCCACACCATCACCATGCTGACTAGAGTAGATCTTTACCACCCACACCATCACCATGCTGACTAGAGTAGATATTTACCACCCACACCATCACCATGCTGACTAGAGTAGATATTTACTACCCACACCATCACCATGCTGACTAGAGTAGATCTTTACCACCCACACCATCACCATGATGACTAGAGTAGATCTTTACCACCCATACCATCACCATGCTGACTAGAGTAGATCTTTACTACCCACACCATCACCATGCTGACTAGAGTAGATCTTTACCACCCACACCATCGCCATGTTGACTAGAGTAGATCTCTACTACCCACACCATCACCATGCTGACTAGAGTAGATCCTTACCACCCATATCATCACCATGCTGACTAGAGTAGATCTTTACCACCCATACCATCACCATGCTGACTAGAGTAGATCTTTACTACCCACACCATCACCATGCTGACTAGAGTAGATCTTTACCACCCACACCATCACCATGCTGACTAGAGTAGATCTTTACCACCCACACCATCACCATGCTGACTAGAGTAGATCTTTACCACCCACACCATCACCATGCTGACTAGAGTAGATCTCTACCACCCACACCATCACCATGCTGACTAGAGTAGATATTTACTACCCACACCATCACCATGCTGACTATAGTAGATCTTTACCACCCACACCATCACCATGCTGACTAGAGTAGATCTTTACCACCCATACCATCACCATGCTGACTAGAGTAGATCTTTACTACCCACACCATCACCATGCTGACTAGAGTAGATCTTTACCACCCACACCATCACCATGCTGACTAGAGTAGATCTTTACCACCCACACCATCACCATGCTGACTAGAGTAGATCTTTACCACCCACACCATCACCATGTTGACTAGAGTAGATCTTTACCACCCACACCATCACCATGCTGACTAGAGTAGATCTTTACCACCCATACCATCACCATGCTGACTATAGTAGATCTTTACCACCCACACCATCACCATGTTGACTAGAGTAGATCTCTACTACCCAAACCATCACCATGCTGACTATAGTAGATCTTTACCACCCACACCATCACCATGTTGACTAGAGTAGATCTTTACCACCCACACAATCACCATGCTGACTAGAGTAGATCTCTACTACCCACACCATCACCATGCTGACTAGAGTAGATCTTTACCACCCACACCATCACCATGCTGACTAGAGTAGATCTCTACTACCCACACCATCACCATGTTGACTAGAGTAGATCTTTACTACCCATACCATCACCATGTTGACTAGAGTAGATCTTTACCACCCACACAATCAATATCCTAATACTGTATATCTAAGCCTACATAGGCAGCCCAATTCTGATCTTTTCCCCCCACTAATTGGTCTTTTGACCAACCACATCAGATCTTTTCACATCAGATCTTTTTCAGATCTAATTGGTCAAAAGACCAATTACTGAAAAAAGATCAGAATAGGGTTGCCTGTCTAAACGCATTCTAAGAGTAAATCTTTATGATCCATTGTTGAATGGAAAGTCTTATTTTTGCTGACACACTCTCCAACCTGTTATTCATGTCTGGCAGTTTTTTTCTCTCTTTCTCCTTTCCTCATCCTTCAGCCCAGATGAAGATAGGTTGTGACAACACTGTGGTGAGAATGGTGTCCAGCGGTAGGTTTGTCAACCGGGTGGCGTTCCAGTACCGGCTACTGGACCGACAGGAGCTGCAGAGGATCAAGGTGAACAGTGTGGAGGATTTCTGCTTCACTGGCTGAGCTCTCTCTATCTATCTCTCTATCTACCACTTAGCTAATGGGGACCACCCATCACTGGCTGCCAAATCTACCATGATACTGATTACAGAAAAAAATCCTGAGGATTGCCATAACGTTCTGTTCTGTACTCCTTTTTGAATTTAAAGAGATTCATTTATTTTTTACCTCATTGTTTTTTCTTCTTCACTATATGTTAAATGAATTGTGGCTGGCGCTCAAGCTTAATAAAGTGTTATTTTGTGTTTGTGGGCAGTTCTGCTATTGGTTTGATTCTATGAATGCCAGTGAAAACAGACCAGTGAGGGTGTTAGCAGGGTGTTTTGGTTCACGTTCTTTACAAGGAAGGGTGTTGAAAAACTGAATTGTTTCTTTCTATTTATTTTGGGAGACGATGTGTGTCGTTTTGGGACTGTGGCCGGAGGCAAGTGTTCAATAGAGTATGTTAAATACATGTTCATTGCTGTTATCTTTATTTATTTGTATCAAACTATTTTTTTGTAATAAAACTGAGCCGCATGATAAAGCACTCATTGGAGCTGATAATTCGTTTAATTTTCTAATCAGTTAAATTATACAGAACTAAACAGGGCTTGTTGTCAGGAAGAATGCTAGGAGGATGGTGGGGGGGACACAATGAAGAGAAGTGGACGATATCGGCATCAGTCACGTCTCAACCGAACAAGAAAAGCCACTCCAGTTCACCATTACACTGAAATATCCTTACATTGATATTGACTTTAATATGATTTTAATAAGATTTGAGTTCTTGAGACTTGAGTTCCCTCAAATAGCACTGTAATATCAAAGTCATTCCATATCTTGAAGAGAAATCTCTCCAGTTCATGCTTACATTTAGATTAGAATGTATTAATACTTTAAATTATTCGTACATTGATTTGGAGTATTAAACCACATTGCACATCAAACAAACCAATAACACATTATCTTGATGAGCCATTTTTAGAAGCAGGCTACTTTGGATATCAAAGGTCCAAGGTTAAAAGCTTTATTGTTAATTTAGGGTCATGTGTGTCTGTATGCATATACAATTATCAGAAGAGAGTTGCTCTTATACATTTTTCAGAGTTAAACTGGGATGCTTTGACTGTTGCTGTAGGACAGAGCCTTGAGATGAGCTGCAAAACAAACCTATGTTATGATCTACATATCACTGTCATAACAGTGACTGAACAAACAAAATAAACAGTTCTAACCTCTCATACCATTATTATGGAAGAGAATAAGGAGAGGACAAGGGGGGTGAAGAGAAGGAGGCAAAGAGAGCAGAACAGAGGAAAGATAGAGAGCAGGAAAAGAAAAGAGAAGAGGGGGAAGGAAGGAAAGCAGAGGAGAGGAGGAGGGGAAGTGAGGCGAGGAGGCTGAGAGAGAAAGAGAAAAGGAGGAAGGAAGAGGGGATATAGTTACTTTTAGCTGTTCTGGCGGATAAGCTGCAATTACCAGCTTAGTCATGCATCACAGTTTAACCTCGTGTGTGTGTGTGTGTGTGTGTGTGTGTGTGTGTGTGTGTGTGTGTGTGTGTGTGTGTGTGCATATAGGGAGGACAGCGGAACATGGTGTTGCTGACAAGCGCTGGCTTGATTAAAAGTCAGTGTGTATTATCACAGTGAGACACCTGCCGCACCACACAGCCCCACACCGCACCGCTCCCACCACACCGCTCCACACCGCACCGCTCCCACCACACCGCTCCCACCACACCGCCCCACACAGTACCGCTCCCACCACACCGCTCCACACCGCACCGCCCCACACCGCCCCCACCACACCGCACCGCTCCCACCACACCGCCCCACACGGTACCGCTCCCACCACACCGCTCCACACCGCACCGCCCCACACAGTACCGCTCCCACCACACCTCCCCACACAGTACCGCTCCCACCACACCGCTCCCACCACACCGCCCCACACAGTACCGCTCCCACCACACCGCACCGCCCCATACAGCACTGCCCCCACCACACCGCCCCACACAGCACTGCCCCACAACACACCGTGTGGCCACTCTATTTTTATTTTACTTAACCTTTATTTAACTAGGCAAGTCAGTTAAGATCAAATTCTTATTAACAATGACGGCCTACCAAAAGGCGAAAGGCCTGCGGGGACGGGGTTCTGGGATTAAAAATGTAATATAAATACAATATAAATATGGGACAAAACACACATCACAACAAGAGAGACAACACTACATAAAGAGAGACCTAAGACAACAACAAAGCATGGTAGCAACACAACATGACAACAACATGGTAGCAAAACAACATGGTAGCAGCACAAAACATGGCACAAACATTATTGGGCATAGACAACAGCACAAAGGGCAAGAAGGTAGACAACAATACATCACACAAAGCAGCCACAGCTGTCAGTAAGAGTGTCCATGATTGAGTCTGAAAAGATTGAGATAAAACTGTCCAGTTTGAGTGTTTGTTGCAGCTCGTTGCAGTTGCTAGCCTCAGCGAACTGAAAAAAGGAGCGACCCAGGGATGTGTGTGCTTTGGGAACCTTTAACAGAATGTGACTGGCAGAACGGGTGTTGTATGTGGAGGATGAGGGCTGCAGTAGATATCTCAGCAGATAGGGGAGAGTGAGGCCTAAGAGGGTTTTATTGATAAGCATCAACCAGTGGGTATTGTGACGGGTATACAGAGATGCCCAGTTTACAGAGGAGTATAGAGTGCAGTGATGTGTCCTGTAAGGAGCATTGGTGGCAAATCTGATGGTCGAATGGTAAAGAACATCTAGCCGCTCTAGCTGCTGATCTATAAATGATGTCGCCGTAATATAGCATGGGTATGATGGCCATCTGAATCAGGTGGTTAGTTTGGCATCTGGGGTGAAAGAGGAGCGATTACGATATAGGAAACCAAGTCTAGATTTAACTTTAGCCCGCAGCTTTGATATGTTTTTCCCCCACCTTTATTTAACCAGGTAGGCTAGTTGAGAACAATTTCTCATTTACAACTGCGACCTGGCCAAGATAAAGCAAAGCAGTGCGACACGAACAACAACACAGAGATACACATGGAATAAACAAGCATACGGTCAATAACACAATAGAAAAAAAATAAAGTCTATATACAATGTGTGCAAATGGCGTGAGGAGGTAAGGAAGTAAATAGGCCATAGTAGCGAAGTAATTACAATTTAGAAAATAACACTGGAGTGATAGATGTGCGGATGATGATGTGCAAGTAGAAATACTGGTGTGCAAAAGAGCAGAAAAGTAAATAGATACAATATGGGGATGAGGTAGGTAGAATGGATGGGCTATTTACAGATGGGCTATGTACAGCTGCAGTGATCGGTTAGCTGCTCAGATAGCTGATGTTTTAAGTTAGTGAGAGAAAGTCTCCAGCTTCAGCAATTTTTGCAATTTGTTCCAGCCATTTGCAGCAGAGAACAAAACGGATGGCACTGTGATAGACTACATCCAGTTTGCTGAGTAGAGTGTTGCAGGCTATTTTGTAAATGACATCGCCAAAGTCGAGGATCAATAGGATAGTCAGTTTTACGAGGGTATGTTTGGCGGCGTGAGTGAAGGAGGCTTTGTTGCGAAATAGGAAGCCGATTATAGATTTAATTTAGGATTGGAGATGTTTAATATGAGTCTGGAAGGAAAGTTTACCAGTCTAGCCAGACACCTAGGTATTTGTCATTGTCCATATATTCTAAGTCAGAACCGTCCAGAGTAGTGATGCTAGTCGGGTGGGCGGGTGCGGGCAGCTAATGGTTGAAAAGCATGCACTTAGTTTTATTAGCGTTTAAGAGCAGTTGGAGGCCATGGAAGGAGTGTTGTATGGCATTAACTTCTTGCAACTATAGGGGGTGCTGTTTCAAATTAGCATAATTGTCTCTACAGATTAAACTGCCTCTTATTCAATTATTGATCTTACTATATGCATATAATTAATACCATTGGATAGAAAACAATCTATAGTTTCTAAAACCGTTTCAATTTTGTCTCTGAGTGAAACCGAAGTCATTTGACAGCACTTTCCCTGACCCAGAAGAAGAATGCAAGATGTGTATGCTCGCTTCAACGCTCTGCCTATATATGGTCACGCCACCTATGACCCGAAACACACTTCATTCGTCTTCCTCTGGGTGTCAAGAGGACGTCAGAGGAGAAATTTTTTGTTTATCTTGTACTGACGTGAAATAAGACCTATTTCTTTGGCGTGACCGACAACTTCCGGTTCTCTGAATCCCGCGATTTGCAGGTGCGATTGGCTACTGTTTTGCTGCCGTTACGGATGAAAACTATCTCCGTCTCGAAGTTTGTTTGATACATGTGACCATATCATCTTAATGTATGTTTTTTCAATATAGTTTAATCAGATTATTTGAATTTTTTTCGGGAGTTTTGCCGTGTTCCGTTCTGTGACTTTTTTTATTTTGGACAGATCCCTGCCAGTCGACCAGTACCTATGCTAAATGAAGAGGGAAAGTTGCCATTATGAATGGATTGAACGACTCATCAGGACTAAGGACACCTTGATCAACATTCTGATGAAAGATCAGCAATAGTAAGACCCAATTTACGATGTTATTTCATATATCTGTCGTGCATGTGAACTGGTCGGGGGCGCCCAGCTGGTTCTGGCTGGCGTGGCTATGCTAATTTAGTGCTACATTTTGTTTTCGCTATAAAACATTTAATAAATCTGAAATATTGTTTGGATTCACCAGATGTTGGGCTTTCAATATCTGTACGCTGTGTATTTTCAGAAACGTTTTAAGATAAGTAATTCGTTATATGACGTTGGTCTCTGTAATTGTTCTGGCTGCATCGGCACTATTTCAGATTGCAGCTGCAATGTAGAACTGTGATTTATACCTGAAAAATGCAAATTTTTCAAAAAAAAACTATGCTATACCATAAATATGTTATCAGACTGTCATCTTATGAAGTTGTTTCTTGGTTAGTGGCTATATATATTTTCATTTAGTCGAATTAGTGATAGCTACTGACGCAGGAAAAAACTGTTGGAGTAAAAAAATTGTGTCTTTTGCTAACGTGTTTAGCTAATAGATTTACATATTGTGTCTTCCCTGTAAAACATTTTAAAAATCTGAAATGGTGGCTTTATTCACAAGATCTGTGTCTTTCATTAGGTGTCTTGGACTTGTGATTTAATGATATTTAGATGCTACTATTTAATTGTGACGCTATGCTAGCGATGCTAATCAGTGTGGGGGGGGTGGGGGGTGCTCCCGAATCCGGGGTAGGTGCTCGTTAGAGGTTAACCTGTTATGGCTGCAAGGGGCAGTATTGAGTAGCTTGATAAAATGTGTCCATTTCAAACGGCCTCGTGCTCAATTCTTGCTCGTACAATATGCATATTATTATTACTATTGGATAGAAAACACTCTCTAGTTTCTAAAACCGTTTGAATTATTTCTCTGAGTGAAACAGAACTCATTCTTCAGCACTTTTCCTGACCCGGAAGTTCAAAGTCTGAAATCGATGCTCTCTTCCTCTTCCTGCCTATAAATGGGCACAAGAGCTATTAGTATACATGCACGTCATACACCTTCCTCTGGGTGTCAAGATGGCTGTGAGAGAAGAAATGAGGTGATTATCTCGATCTGGGATGGAATAAATCCTCTTGGAATGACGTGTACCCCATTTCTGGTACTCTGAAGAACGCGATTTGGACAGTGGGGTTGCCTTTTGTTTTGCTGACGTTATAGGCGACTATTATTTCCGGCTTTGATTTTATTTGATACATGTCACCATATCATCGTAAAGTATGTTTTTTCAATATAGTTTCATCAGATTATTGAAATTTTTTCGGGAGTTTTGCCGTGTTCCGTTCTCTTCCGTTTGTTTACATGGAGAGATCCGTGCAACCCGGCTAGCGCGCTTGCTAAATGGAGAGAGAAAGTTGCCATTCTGAATCCAAACAACGACTCATCTGGACAATGGACACCTTGTTCAACATTCTGATGAAAGATCAGCAAAAGTAAGACCCATTTTATGATGTTGTTTCATATATCTGTCGTAGTCGCCGGCGCCCAAGTGTTTCTGGCTATTGTGCTAAGCTAATATAACGCTACATTTTGTTTTCGCTGTAAAACACTTAATAAATCGGAAATATTGTCTGGCATCACAGGATGCCTGTCTTTCAGTTGCTGTACACTATGTATTTTTCAGAAATGTTTTATGATGAGTAATTAGGTATTTGACGTTGGTGTCTGTAAATATTATGGCTGCTTTCGGTGCAATTTCTGAATGTAGCTGCAATGTAAACTATGATTTATACCTGAAATATGCACATTTTTCGAAAAAAAACAACATATGCTATACAATAAATATGTTATCAGACTGTCATCTGATGAGGTTGTTTCTTGGTTAGTGGCTATTTATATCTTTAATTTGTGATAGCTACTGATGGAGTCAAAAACTGATGGAGTAATAAAAGTGGAGTCTTTTGCTAACGTGGTTAGCTAATAGATTTACATATTTTGTCTTCCCTGTAAAACATTTTAAAATTCGGACATGTTGGCTGGATTCACGAGATGTGTACCTTTCATATGCTGTATTGGACTTGTTAATGTGTGAAAGTTAAATATTTTAAAAAATATATCTTTTGAATTTCGCGCCCTGCACTTTGAGTTGGCTGTTGTCATAAATGTACCGACGTCGGGCTTGCACGCCAAACAGGTTAAAGCTCGTTTGGAGGTTTGTTAACACAGTGTCCAAAGAAGGGCCAGATGTATACAGAATGGTGTCGTCTGCGTAGAGGTGGATCAGGGAATCACCTGCAGCAAGAGCGACATCGTTGATATATGCAGAGAAAAGAGTCGGCCCGAGAATGGAACCCTGTGGTACCCCCATAGAGACTGCCAGAGGTCCGGACAACAGGCACTCCGATTTGACACACTGAACTCTGTCTGAGAAGTAGTTGGTGAACCAGGCGAGGCAGTCATTTGAGAAACCAAGGCTGTTGAATCTGCCGATAAGAATGCGGTGATTGATAGAGTCGAAAGCCTTGGCCAGGTCAATGAAGATGGCTGCACAGTACTGTATTTTATGGATGGCGGTTATGATATTGTTTAGTACCTTGAGCGTGGCTGAGGTGCACCTGTGACCAGCTCGGAAATCGGATTGCACAGCGGAGAAGGTACGGTGGGATTCGAAATGGTTAGTGATCTGTTTATTAACTTGGCTTTCGAAGACTTTAGAAAGGCAGGACAGGATGGATATAGGTCTGTAACAGTTTGGGTCTAGAGTATCACCCCCTTTGAAGAGGCTTTCTAATCTTTAGGGATCTCGGACGATACGAAAGAGAGGTTGAACAGACTTGTAATAGGGGTAGAAAGAGAGGGTCCAGGTTGTCTAGCCAAGCTGATTTGTACAGGTCCATGTTTTGCAACTCTTTCAGGAACATCTGCTATCTAGATTTGGGTGAAGGAGATGCTGGTGAGGCTTAGGCAAGTAGCTGCGGGGGGTGCGGAGCTGTTGGCCGGGATTGGGGTAGCCAGGAGGAAAGCATGGCCAACCGTAGAGAAATGCTTAGTGAAATTCTCGATTATCGTGGATTTATCGGTGGTGACAGTGTTACCTAGCCTCAGTGCAGTGGGCAGCTGGGAGGAGGTGCTCTTATTCTCCATGGACTTTACAGTGTCCCAAAACTTTTAGGAGTTAGAGCTACAGGATGAAAATTTCTGTTTGAAAAAACTAGCCTTTGATTTCCTGACTTACTGCGTGTATTGGTTCCTGACTTCACTGAAAAGTTGCATATCGTGGGGACTATTCGATACTGAGAGAAGGACAGTGCACCGTCTAGCCATACTCCCAAGTACTTGTATGAGGTGACTACCTCAAGCTCAAAACCCTCAGAGGTAGCAATAACACCTGTGGGAAGAAGGGCATTATTTTTACCAAACCACACGACCTTTGTTTTGGAGGTGTTCAGAGGAGGGGTCAGCTCAATCCATCAATCAATCACATTTATTTATAAAGCCCTTTTTACATCAGCCGAGGTCACAAAGTGCTGTACAGAAACCCAGCCTAAAACCCCAAACAGCAAGCAATGCAGATGAAGCACGGTGGCTAGGAAAAACTCCCTAGAAAGGCCAGAACCTAGGAAGAAACCTAGAGAGGAATCAGGCTCTGAGGCGTGGCCAGTCCTCTTCTGGCTGTGCCGGGTGGAGATTATAACAGAACATGGCCAAGATGTTCAAACGTTCATAGCTGACCAGCAAGGTCAGATAATGATGATCACAGTGGTTGTAGAGGGTGCAACAGGACAGCACCTCAGGAGTAAATGTCAGTTGGCTTTTCATACCCGATCATTCAGAGTTAGAGACAGCAGGTGCGTTAGAGAGACAGTCCAAAACAGCACGTCAGGGGCAAGGTAGCACGTCCAGTGAACAGGTCAGGGTTCCATAGCCGCAGGCAGAACAGTTGAACCAACCTGGAGCAACACCATGACCAGGTGGACTGGGGACAGCAAGGAGTCATCAGGCCAGGTAGTCCTGAGGCATGGTCCTAGGGCTCAGGTCCTCCGAGAGAAGAGAGAAAGAGAAAGAGAAAAGAGAGAGAAAGAGAGAAAAGAGAGAGAGAATTAGAGGGACCATACTTAAATTCACACAGGACACCGGATGAGACAGGAGAAATACTCCAGATATAACAGACTGACCCTAGCCCCCGGACACATAAACTATTGCAGCATAAATACTGGAGGCTGAGACAGGAACGGTCGGGAGACACTGAGTAAAAGACTGTATCATCTGCCTATAAATGGATGAGAGAGCTTCCTACTGCCTGAGCTATGTTGTTGATGTTAATTGAGACAAGCGTGGGGCCTAGGATCGAGCCTTGGGGTACTCCCTTGGTGGCAGGCAGTGGCTGAGACAGCATATTTTCTGACTTTATAACCTGCACTCATTGAGAGAGGTAGTTAGCGAACCAGGCCAAAGACCCCTCGGAGACACCAATACTCCTTAGCCGGCCCACAAGAATGGAATGGTCTACCGTATCAAAAGCTTTGGCCAAGTCAATAAAATAGCAGCACAATATTGCTTAGAATCAAGGGTAATGGTGACATTATTGAGGACCTTTAAGGTTGCAGTGACATATCCATAACCTGAGCGGAAACCAGATTGCATTCCAGAGAGAATACTATACACATCAAGAAAGCCGGTCAGTTGATTACTGACAAGTTTTTCCAACACTTTTGATGAACAGGGCAAAATAGAAATAGGGTCAGATGTTTTTTGGGGGTGAAGTTTAAGCAGCTCCTTTAGCACCTCGGACTCAGGGACTGCCTGCAGAAAGAAACTTTGTCGCGGGCAGGGGAGAAAGAGGGAGAAGCGTCAGGGACAGTCACATTAGAAGGGGTGGGAGATGAGGAAATGTTGGACGGGCAAGAAGGCATGGCTGAGTCAAATAGGAATCCTGTCTTAATGAAGTGGTGATTAAAGAGCTCAGCCATGCGCTTCTTGTCAGTAACAACCACATCATCAACATTAAGGGACATGGGCAGCAGTGAAGAGGAGGGTTTATTCTCCAGGTCTTTAACCGTTTTCCAGAACTTCTTGGGATTAGACCCACAGAGACAGAACTGATCCTTAAAGTAACTAACTTTGGCCTTCCGGATAGCCTGAGTGCACTTATTTCCCTAAAAGATAGCCAGTCAGCTTGAGTATGCATGTGCCGAGCCTTTCGCAAATGCAATTCTTGAGGTGGAGTAACTCTGCAAGATCACGGTCGACCCAGGGGCTGAACCTGTTTTTAATTCTCATTTTCTTGTGGGCGTGTTTGTTAACAATACCATTGAAAACATCAAAAAAGAAGGTCAAAGCATTTTCGACAGAGGGGATCAAGCTTATTCTATACCATTTTACAGAGGGCAGTTCATGAAGGAAGGCTTGCTCAAACCTTTTCTCAATTGAGGGTGCTGTTTTCACTTTGTAAAAATTTCGTTCCCAAATTAAACTGCCTCGTACTCAATTCTTGCTCGTACAATATGCATATTATTATTACTATTGGATAGAAAACACTCTAGTTTCTAAAACCGTTTGAATTATATCTGTGAGTAAAACAGAACTCAAGTTGGAGCAATTTTCCTATGAGGAAGTGAGAAATCTGAAATCAGTCAGGCTGTTCTGAGGTCAGTTTATTAATTTGCAAGTCGTCTATTGGTCGAGATGCACTGCATACGCCTTCCCCTGGATGTCAGCAAATAGTGAGAATTGGAATGGTGTTGCTAGGCAGATCTGAGGCCAAATAAATGGACTGGGAACGTGGGGTCCAGTCTTTCCTTCGTTCGCCATGACGCAAGACAGACCTCAGGATGGCGTTCTAGAAAGCTCCCGTTATAGCCCTTAGATATATCCGGCTCTGATTTTATTCGATATAGGTGTTAAAGACATCATAATGTTGTTATTTTAAACCGAGTTATATCAGTTTATATCAGTATATTGCGATTTTTTGGATATTTCTTTGTGCTGCGTTCTAGTGAGTTGGGCACGTCTGGGCCACATGGCTAATGTTTACTGCTAATTCCAAAGTTGAAGGCAACAATCTACAACCGAGCAACGATTATTTTGGACAAAGGACAACTTGCCGAAGATTCTGATGGGAGCTCATCAAAAAGTAAGAACTATTTATGATGTTAATTCGTTGTTCTGTTGAAAAATGTAAAACTCATATTCCGCCATTCATTTCGGTGCGGTCTCGCTTTAACGCACGCTGAATGTCGTAGTAACGTTAATTTTAAAAATCTAACACAGCGGTTGCATTGAGAACTAATGTATCTTTCATTTGTTGTCCAACCTGTATTTTTTAGTCAAGTTTATGATTAGTTACTGATTAGATTAGGTGCCTCTCCCAAGATTTCTCCCAACATTTTGTTGGCAGCTTGGCTACTATTCTCATTGTATAACCACGATTTGTGCCGCTAAATATGCACATTTTCGAACAAACTCTATATTTTTAGTGTATTGTGTAATATGATGTTATAGGACTGTCATCTGAAGAAGTTTGAGAAGGTTAGTGAAAAAATTAATATCTTTTGCTGGTTTATTCGTTATCGCTATTGTTGGCTTGAATCAATGCTGTTGTGTGGTTCGCTATTGTAGTAAGCTAATATAATGCTATATTGTGTTTTCGCTGTAAAACACTTAAAAAATCTGAAATATTGGCTGGATTCACAAGATCTTTGTCTTTCATTTGCTGTATGCTGTGTATTTTTCATAAATGTTTTATGATGAGTATTTAGGTAATTCACGTTGGTCTCTGTAGTTATTCTAGTTGCTTTGGTGAGAGTTGTGATGGTGGCTGCAATGTAAAACTATGATTTATACCTGAAATATGCACATTTTTCTAACAAAACATATGCTATACAATAAATATGTTATCAGACTGTCATCTGATGAAGTTGTTTCTTGGTTAGTGACTATTTATATCTTTATTTGGTCAAAATTGTGATAGCTACCTATGCAGGAAAAAAATGGTGGAAAAAAAGTTGTGTCTTTTGCTATCGTGGTTAGCTAATAGAAATACATATTGTGTCTTCCCTGTAAAACATTTAAAAAATCAGAAATGATGGCTGGATTCACAAGATGTGTATCTTTCATCTGGTGTCTTGGACTTGTGATTTAATGATATTTAGATGCTAGTATTTACTTGTGACGCTATGCTAGGCTATGCTAGTCATCTTTTTTTACTGATGGGGGTGCTCCCGGATCCGAGATTGTGTGCAAGTAGAAGTTTTAAAACCTCTTGACGCTAGGGGTCAGATTTATAGATATATTTTTACATGACGTTCCCAAGGTAAATGGACTATTTCTCAGGTCTAGATCGTAGAATATGCATATAATTTACAGATTAGGATAGAAAACACTCCAAAGTTTCCAAAACGGTCAAAATATTGTCTGTGAGCATAACAAAACTGATTCTGCAGGCGAAAACCTGAGAAAATCTAACCCGGAAGTGATTTATTTTATTTTTTAATCTGTGTTTCCTGGCCCGTCTTTCTTCCATTTAAAGGGGTATCAACCAGATTCCCTGGCTTCCTCAGGCTGTGACCAGGCTTTAGACATAGTTTCAGGCTTTTATTTTGAAAAATGAGCGAGATTTTTCAAAAGTAATCAGGTGTCCTCAGATTAGTTCCTGCGTTCGAGAGGGTAGCGTTCCATTTTCTTTTTCTCTCTTATTGAGTAGGTTACGGTCTGGTTTAAATATTATCGATAATGTTTGTTAAAAACAACCTGAGGATTGATTATAAAAAACATTTGACATGTTTCTACAACCATTACGGATACTTTTTGGAATGTTCGTCGAACGGAACGAGGCTTTGGTTTTCTGAACATAACGCGCAACCCAAATGGCGTTTTTTTGTTATAAAAGTAATATTTATCGAACAAAAAGAACATTTGTTGTGTAACTGGGAGTCTCGTGAGTGCAAACATCCGAAGATTATCAAAGGTAAGCGATTAGTTTTATTGCTTTTCTGACTTTCGTGTCCAAGCTAACCAATCTAATATAAGGCTAACTGTTCTAGCATTGATTGATACACTCACAAAAGCTTGGATTGCTTTTGTTACAAAGCATATTGTCACGATCGTCTTTAGGAGAGAATGAGGACCGAGGCGCAGCGCGTGGAAAGTACATCCTTTTTATTTGAGAAAAAGGCGAAAACGAAACAAACACTATACAAACTACAAAAACAACAAAACAGACGACCGTGAAGCTATACAAACAGAAGTGCATCCACTAAACACTTCGACATAGACAATTCCCCACAAACAGCTAAAGCCTATGGTTGCCTTAAATATGGCTCCCAATCAGAGACAACAATAACCAGCTGTCTCTAATTGAGACCCAATTCAGGCAACCATAGACTTTCCTAGAACCTACACTCAACCATAGACACAGCTAGACACATTCACTCAACACAAACCCATACACTACACCCAACACCCCCTTTACCATATAACCACCCAAAACCGACAAAACACAAACATTCCCCATGTCACACCCTGACCTAACTAAAATAATAAAGAAAACAAAGAATACTAAGGCCAGGGCGTGACATAACCCCCCCTTAAGGTGCGAACTCCGGGCGCACCAGCACAAAGTCTAGGGGAGGGTCTGGGTGGGCTTCCTTCCACGGCGGCGGCTCCGGCACTGGTCGTGGTCCCCACCCCACCACAGTCACTACCCGCCTCCGTAGCCTCCTCCAAATGGCCACCCTCCACCTCAACCCCACTGGATTAAGGGGCAGCACCGGACTAAGGGGCAGCACCGGACTAAGGGGCAGCACCGGACTAAGGGGCAGCACCGGACTAAGGGGCAGCACCGGACTAAGGGGTAGCACCGGACTAAGAGGCAGCACCGGACTAAGGGGCAGCACCGGACTAAGGGGCAGCACCGGACTAAGGGGCAGCACCGGACTAAGGGGCAGCACCGGGATAAGGGGCAGCACCGGGATAAGGGGCAGCACCGGGATAAGGGGCAGCACCGGGATAAGGGGCAGCTCCGGACTGAGGGACGGCAGCTCCGGACTGAGGGACGGCAGCTCCGGACTGAGGGACGGCAGCTCCGGACTGAGGGACGGCAGCTCCGGACTGAGGGACGGCAGCTCCGGACTGAGGGATGGCAGCTCCGGACTGAGGGACGGCAGTTCCGGACTGAGGGACGGATCCTGGCTGGACGGCTCTGGCGGATCCTGGCTGGACGGCTCTGGCGGATCCTGGCTGGACGGCTCTGGCGGATCCTGGCTGGACGGCTCATGGTTGGCTGACGGATCTGGCTGCTCATGGCTGGCTGACGGATCTGGCTGCTCATGGCTGGCTGACGGATCTGGCTGCTCATGGCTGGCTGACGGATCTGGCTGCTCATGGCTGGCTGACGGATCTGGCTGCTCATGGCTGGCTGACGGATCTGGCTGCTCATGGCTGGCTGACGGATCTGGCTGCTCCTGTCTGGTAGGCGGCTCTGGCAGATCCTGTCTGGTAGGCGGCTCTGGCAGATCCTGTCTGGTTGGCGGCTCTGGCAGATCCTGACTGACGAATGGCTCTAGCGGCTCCTGACTGACGAACGGCACTGACGGCTCGGGACAGACGGGCGGCTCTAATGGCTCGGGGCAGACGGATGGCTCAGATGGCGCTGGGTAGAAGGATGGCTCAGATGGCGCTGGGTAGACGGATGGCTCAGATGGCGCTGGGTAGACTGATGGCTCAGATGGCGCTTGGCAGACGGGTGGCTCAGATGGCGCTTGGCAGACGGGCAGTTCAGGCACCGCTGTGCAGACGGCAGACTCTGGCCGGCTGAGGCGCACTGTATGCCTGGTGCGTGGTGCCGGAACTGGTGTTACCGGGCTGGGGACACGCACCTTCAGGCTAGTGCGGGGAGAAGGAACAGGGCATACTGGACCCTGGCGACGCACATTAGGCCTAGTGCGTGGTGCTGGAACTGGTGGTACCGGGCTGGGGACACGCATCTCAGGGCTAGTGCGTGGAGCAGCAACAGGATGCACAGGACTCTGGAGACGCACAGGAGGCTTGGTACGTGGCGCCGGAATTGGTGGTACCGGGCTGGAGACACGCACCATAGGACGAGTACGTGGAGGAGGAACAGGGCTCTGGAGACACACTGGAAGCCTGGTGCGTGGTGTAGGCACTGGTGGAACTGGACTGGGACGGGGAGGTGGCGCCGGAAATACCGGACCGTGCAGGCGTACTGGTTCCCTTGAGCACCGAGCCTGCCCAACCTTACCTGGTTGAATGCTCCCCGTCGCCCGACCAGTGCGGGGAGGTGGAATAACCCGCACCGGGCTATGTAGGCAAACCGGGGACACCATGCGTAAGGCTGGTGCCATGTATTACGGCCCGAGGAGACGCACTGGAGACCAGACGCGTTAAGCCGGCTTCATGACACCTGGCTCAATGCCCAATCTAGCCCTACCAGTGCGAGGAGGTAGAATAACCCGCACCGGGCTATGAACACGTACAGGAGACACCGTGCGCTCTACTGCGTAACACGGTGTTCGCCCGTACTCCCGCTCTCCACGGTTAGCCTGGGAAGTGGGCGCAGGTCTCCTACCTGCCCTTGGCCCACTACCTCTAAGCCCTCCCCCCCCCCAAGAATTTTTTTGGGCTGACTCACAGGCTTCCTACCGCGTGGTCGTGCTGCCTCCATTCGCCGGTATCCCTCCTCGCACTGCGCCAGAGAATCCCAGGCTGGCTCCGGCACTCGCCCTGGGTCGATCGCCCACCTGTCGATCTCCTCCCACGTAGTGTAGTCCAGATTACGCTCCCATTTCCATTCCTCCTTGCGCTGCTCCTGTTGCCGCTTTTCACGCTGCTTGATCCCATATTGGTGGGGAATTCTGTCACGCTTGTCTTTAGGAGAGAATGAGGACCAAGGCGCAGCGCGTGGAAAGTACATCCTTTTTATTTGAGAAAAAGGCGAAAACGAAACAAACACTATACAAACTACAAAAACAACAAAACAGACGACCGTGAAGCTATACAAACAGAAGTGCATCCACTAAACACTTCGACATAGACAATTCCCCACAAACAGCTAAAGCCTATGGTTGCCTTAAATATGGCTCCCAATCAGAGACAACAATAACCAGATGTCTCTAATTGAGACCCAATTCAGGCAAGCATAGACTTTCCTAGAACCTACACTCAACCATAGACACAGCTAGACACATTCACTCAACACAAACCCATACACTACACCCAACACCCCCTTTACCATATAACCACCCAAAACCGACAAAACACAAACATTCCCCATGTCACACCCTGACCTAACTAAAATAATAAAGAAAATAAAGAATACTAAGGCCAGGGCGTGACACATATTTTCAAAACCTGACACGATAGGTGGATTAACAACAAGGTAAGCTTTGTTTTGGTATATTTCACTTGTGATTGCATGATTATAAATATTTTTAGTAATATTTTTGATTCTGATACGTTTGGGAATTTTCTTCTGGCTTTCAGGACCGGAACGAGGCTGTAGTTTTCTGAACATAACGCGCAACCCAAATGGCGTTTTTTTGTTATAAAAATGACATTTATCGAATAAAAAGAACATTTATTGTGTAACTGGGAGTCTCGTGAATGCAAACATCCGAAGATTATCAAAGGTAAGCGATTAATTTGATTGCTTTTCTGACTTTCGTTACCATGCTAATTTGGGGCTAGATGTTCTAGTATTGATTGATACACTCACAAAAGCTTGGATTTCTTTCTCTGTTAAGCATATTTTCAAAATCTGTGTCACGTTCCTGACCTGTTTTCTGTTGTTTTGTATGTGTTTAGTTGGTCAGGACGTGAGCTGGGTGGGAATTCTATGTTGTGTGTCTAGTTTGTCTGTTTCTATGTCAGCCTGGTGTGGGTTCTCAATCAGAGACAGATGGTAGTCGTTGTCTCTGATTGAGACTCATATATAGGAGGCTTGTTTTGTGTTGGGATTTTGTGGGTGTATGTTACCTGTCTCTGTGTTTGTGTTCTGCACCAGATAGGTCTGTATCGGTTTTGCACGTTTGTTATTTTGTATGTTGTTTGTAGTGTTTCACTTGTGTTTGTATTAAACATGTTTAACACTAGCCGCGCTGCATTTTGGTCCTCTCCTTCACCCCTGGAAGAAAGCCTTTACAATCTGACACGATAGGTGGATTAACTTCTCTGGGATATGTGGGACGGTAGCGTCCCACTTGGCCAAAAGCCAGAAAAAATGTAGCGCGCCAAATTCAAATATATTACTATAAAACTCAATCTTTCATGAAATCACACATGAAAGACACCAAATTAAAGCTACACATGTTGTGAATCCAGCCAACATGTCTGATTTCAAAAAGGATTTACGGCGAAAGCACACCAAACAATTATGTTAGCTCAGTACATAGCCACAGAAAAACACAGCCATTTTCCCAGCAAAAGATAGTAGTCACAAAAAACAGAAATAGAGATAAAATGAATCACTAACCTTTGATGATCTTCATCAGATGACACTCATAGGACATCATGTTACACAATACATTTATGTTTTGTTCGATAATGTGCATATTTATATCCACAAATCTCGGTTTACATTGGCGCCATGTTCAGAAATGCCTCCAAAATATCCGGAGAAATGGCAGAGAGCCACGTCAAATAACAGAAATACTCATCATAAACTTTGATGAAAGATACATGTTTTACATATAATTAAAGATACACTTGTTCTTAATGCAACCGCTGTGTCAGATTTAAAAAAAACTTTACTTAAAAAGCACACCATGCAATAATCTGAGACGGCGCTCAAACATAACAACATTTCTCCGCCATGTTGAAGTCGACAGAAATACGAAATGACATAAATATTCCCTTACCTTTGATCATCTTCATCAGAATTATCTCCCAGGAATCCTAGTTCCACAATAAATCGTTGTTTTGTTCGATAATGTCCATTACTTATGTCTAAGTAGCTACTTTTGCTAGCATGTTTAGTGCACATGTCCAAACGCTCGCGCAAATGCAGGCGAACTCGGACGAAAACTTCAAAAAGTTATATAACAGTTCGAATAAACTGGTCAAACTAAGTAGAGAATCAATCTTCAGGATGTTGTTATCATATATATCCAATAACGTTCCAACCGGAGCATTCCTACATGTCTGTAGAAGTTATGGAACGCAAGGTGATATCACGAGGAAAGCGCGTGACCAGGAACTGGCAATCTGCCAGACCACTGACTCATTCCCCTCCCATCCGGCCCCACAACAGAGCATAAGCTTCATTCCATGTTCTACAGACTGTTGACATCTAGTGGAAGGTGTAGGAAGTGCAAACAGATCCATATCTTACAGGGAATTGAATCGGCGATGAGTTGAACATTTACCAGTCTCAGAATTCTCACTTACTGTTTGGATTTTTCTCAGGTTTTTGCCTGCCATATGAGTTCTGTTATACTCACAGACATCATTCAAACGGTTTTAGAAACTTCAGAGCGTTTTATACCCAATAGTAATAATATGCATATATTAGCATCTGGGACAGAGTAGGAGGCAGTTCATTATGGGCACGCAATTCATCCAAAAGTGAAATGCTGCCCCCTATCATAAAGAAGTTAAAGTTATTTAGCAAGCGTCTATGACAAATCAGGACAGGTCGTTTCACTGAGCAGCCATTTCGAACTCAGGCTGTAAAACAGTGATCACTAAGGTCATTACAGAAAACACCAGACTGATACCTATCAGGGTTATTTGTGAGGATAATATCGAGGAGTGTAGCCTTTTCTGGGTGTTTGGAGTAATACCTTGTGGGATTGGTAATAATCTGAGATAGATTTAGGGATTGCTTTAGGACTTGGTCAGGTGGTTTAATCCATAAAGGCCTGATTGGTGGAATAACGCAGAGATGGCTGTCCTGGAAGGTTCTACCATCTCCACAGAGGAACTCTGAAGCTCTGTCAGAGTGACCAGCGGTTTCTTAGTCACCTCCCTGACCAAGGCCCTTCTCCACTGACTGCTCAGTTTGGTCGTGCGTTTAGCTTTAGGAAGAGTCTTGTTGGTTCCAAACTTCTTTCATTTAAGAATGATGGAGGCCACTGTGTTCTTGGGGACCTTCAATGCTGCAGAAATGTTTTGGTACCCTTCCCCAGATCTGTGCCTCGCCACAATCCTGTCTCGGAGCTCTACGGACAATTCCTTCGACCTCGTGGCTTGGTTTTTGCTCTGACATCCACTGTAAACTGTTAGCCCTTCTCTGTCACCCAATGTGTTTGAGTTAGTAATAATTTGTAGAGTGCCTCTATTTTCCCTCAGTATGCATTTTTTTCACGATTCTGAATGTCTAATCCTGAGTCAAATTCAATACTGTGATTGCATTTTTGTCAAATTTCCATCATAATTTGGGTTCATAATGGATGATATGTTCTTCTGAAATATGAACACAGTTATACTAGACATCTTAAACTCGTATTTTGATGGTGATTTGGATTTACATTTTGCTGGTCCCTGTCTTGACTCGGTCTTGTGGTGGAATTTTCCTGTATTACCAAATGAGGAGAGTTACAAACCACACACCAGTCAGAGTTATACTTAAACTTCATCTTTATTAATATGAGCTTTACAATAGCCCTTTGACTCTCAGATCAATTCACTATCTATAATGAATTTTGAGAGTCCCTACAGAAGAATACAAATATATTTTATAGCCAAGATACACCCCTCTCAACTTACATGACGAACCACAGATGTTAGGAACAGTTCACAAAGGTTAAGATTTGTATGAAAGATATCTATAAAACATAGCAGACAGTTACTGCTGTGTCAACAGTTTTCATTGTAAAGACCCGTGTCTGGCCCCCTCCTACTCCAAACTGGAACCCGTCTCACCCTGGTATGGTATAGCACAAAAACATTACCCTTACTATCTGGAATGCTCTTTAGGCTTTATTACCCAGAGACATCGTAAATCTCCTCTGTCAGTGCTATTTCATAGAGGCCCATCCTCAATGGAACACACACATACACAATAATAAAAAAACCATTCTAATGCAATACAAAGATTATAATATAATCTTACAAGCACTACAACATAATCTTGCAATTTTCCACGACAGTCTCGCCCCCCTCTGGTCTTGTATCGGTCTTGCTTTAGGTGTTCTCGAACACAACACATTTATTATGTGACTTGTTAAACACATTTTTACTCCTGAACTTATTTAGGCTTGCCATAACAAATGGGTTGAATACTTATTGACCAAATACATTTCTACTTTTCATTTTTGATTAATTTGTAAACGTATCTAAAAACATAATTCCACTTTGACATTATGGGGTATTGTGTGTAGGCCAGTGACACAAAATCTAAATTTATTCAATTTTAAATTCAGGCTGTAACACAACAAAATGTTGAAAAAGTCAACAGGTGTGAATACTTTTTGAAGGCACTACATCACACATCGACTCGGTATTGGTAGTCCCTGTATATAGCCATGTACTCATAATCATTATTGTTAATCATTATTTTTAGTCTATTTTGAGGGTTAAAAAATCATCCCAGTCTGCACTTCAACAGTCATTTTCTCCCTGACTGTTTAAGAGTGTATTTCCACTGTATCACTGGACTTTAATCTCTCTTCCTCCACTGGGTTGTCTCTCCTCCTCCTCCTCCTCCTCCTCCTCCTCCTCCTCCTCCTCCTCCTCCTCCTCCTCCTCCTCCTCCTCCTTTCTTCCTCTCCAGTATCACTTGCTATCAGCAGGAGCCATTACAGCTTTTCTCATCTCCTCTCTTCTCTGGTGTATTTTATCCCCTCTCCTCTCCCGTATCTCTAATTCTCCTCCCTCCTGACAGTGGCCCCTGTTGTATCTCCACCCCCCCGTCCCCCGTCCCCGTCCCCCATTCCCCCGTCCCACCCTCTGACAGAGTCACTGACAGAGTGACTCTGATCAGGCAGGGAGAGCAACATGGCCAGGGCCTCCTGGAGCCTTATCTCCAGGTAACAGTGTAACCTTACATGCCCTTAATCTGATCCCTGCTTCCATGGTCCTTTATGCCTCACCGATCCCCTCTTAGGACAGGAATGATTCCTGTTGACATTGTTGAAGGACGATAAACGTTCTTCTAATTCTCACTAATTTTTATTTTGAATAGATATACTCTCTAATTGAGATAAACAATCAGTTGTTTTCTCTCTATATAGTGCCTTGATTCTCCCATGATGACATTGACCTTTTAGTGCAGGTGGAAAAACTGCAGCAATCCTTCCTATTCAATGTCATCAGTCACTACATGACCTCTCAATGGAAGCTGTCCCATTTCTCCTGCATTAAACAA